>NW_023046482.1:0-52873 GCF_011762505.2 Arvicanthis niloticus
TACACAGTTATCAAATAAGTATATATCACAACACAGAAAAAACATCTCTATCACGTGGTGCTACATGAATATTTCTCAGGACAAAACAGCAGGGGAAAAAACAAATTGGGAACTGGAGAAGGTGAAATCTATAAAATAAAAAGTTTCCATAGTTAAAAAATGAGAAGCTTTCAGTCCATGACTCGGTAAAGTTTGACAGTTCTATCCAGTACAGCTTTCTGTAACTTGCCGAAAAGCTTCAAAAGTCAAGCAGTAAACAGAAATTGAAAAATGTGAAGGTTGCACATGGGGCTGTTGTATGAACTGGAAACATTGCTAAGATTTGCTCCTTTTATAAGGGATTTGTTAGTCAACACTAACAAGTCAGGTATTCAGACCAGCATGCTGGTTCTTCTGAGGAGAACCAGTGTCACTTGGTAGAGTTGTTACCAAAAAATCGCCAACTTAAAATTTCTGGTTAATCCAAAGCACATAGGTTTTCACAATTTGACCCATCACCACGAAGCTGAGTCGGAGGATCATTTAGAGTTCTAAGAAGCCAGCTAGGACACCATGATACTGTCCTCAGAACCAAAGCAAACCTGGAGTTTAAAAAAAAAAAAAAAAACAAAGGGAACAAAACCCACACCACCAAAAATTCGTAAAGAAGAAAAGGAAAACTATTCTGGCCACGCATATGTAAAGTAATCATCTGAGACATCTATACAGGACCATCATAGACTATTGTTTAAATTTTCCCTTACACCTAATGTCCCCACCGCTCATACGGTTTCAATCCTTGGGTAATACTGGAACACAGTGTCACCAAAACCCTGTTTCGCCCTCCTATCTCCCCCTCCTCACATCCCCTCCCCGGAAATGGCACCTGTGCATCATGGTACAGAGCAGCACCCTCTGAGAGGCAGACTGCCCTATGTCTCTCTCTTTCTGGAGGGGACTCACTAGCCACAAATCCCAAGGTGAAGTGAGCCAACTCGGTCTGGATCCCTGCCACCTGTCTTCCCACCCTCAGAGGACATTGAAGTGTTCATCTCTGGGAACCCACAATCTTGGTAAGAGAGAATGCTTCTCTCACTGCATCAACTAGGTCTCCATTGAAGAAGGTCTCCAAAGACCCCAGGTTACTATGACACATAGGCTCCTCTCTCTGCTCAGTACCTAGGAATGCTCCGCCAGCCTTGCTTTCTTTTTCTTAAAGCAGAACTCATTCACCCTTGTTATCTCTATCTATGACCGGAGAAAGCACATCCTCTAGGCAACGGCCACCCAGCATGAAAGCAGAGCTTTGGTCAAGCTGTGACCAAAACTATTCCTGGGGCTTAGCACGCTGTACTCCCCAGGCTATGGAAGTGTCCGTGGAAATGTCATCAGGGTTCTAGAGGGAACACTGTTTGTCATGGACATAGATGAGCTCTTTTATCATAGTCTCTCCGTTTTATGGCGGTTTCCATGGAACTGTCTTCCATGTAGTGACACCCTATGTAAAAATAAAAAAGGCCCTGGACAAGAAAAAGTGTAAAGGTTTGGAGATCCCGGGACCGCATGTCCTGCAAAGCATGTGCTCTACCACTGAGCTACATCCCCATATCTACCTAGACCCTCATCAAACCCTATATCAAGCCACAATCCGGAAAGCTGCTTCCTTAGCTTCAAGGCATCTGCATCATTTTTTTCGGAATCATTCAGGATTTCTTGTTTACTACTTTTATTGGATTTTTACCTTATTGCTTATAGGAAAAACAATCTCTATTCAATGAAACAGAATAATATGAATAGTAACAAATTTTATCTTCTTTCAAACATGGCACCCCTACAATAACTTGACTATCATGACAAAGTAATTACATGTCTTTCTGCAGGGGTAGTAACATCACACCATTTTGAAGCAGGGTTCTGAAAATGGCATTGCGAGGCTGGGTACAGAGAGGCCAGCGGGGCTACATTTAGCCTTATGTCCCTCCCTTCAGGGAGCCTACCAGGAGCCCTCTGAGACCTGGGCCTCATGACTGCTCAAATGTAGGTTTGAACTACTTCTTCAGCAAAAACATACATTTAGAAAGGTACAGAAGAAGGTTGTACCTTGAAGATCAGACACAGCGTTACAGAGACAATCACACAGAATTGCCTAGATCCCCGCCCCTTGAGGAAACAGGTTTCATCCTTCCCCTTAGATTTGTGATCTCCTGTGAAGCCCCTTTTCTTCACTTCTGGGCGCACAGGCTCTGCATTGGGATCAGCTGCTATTTGACAGTTTCAATCACTGATTTCCAGGGTGCAGAGGTACGTTGATGACATGAAAGCTATCTGGTTGGATGGCATCTGGCCACCACAGAAAGTAGATCTCAGAACCGAGATTAACAAATGGTGCAATAGCCTAGGTGATATGCAGAGGACCTTCACAGCCATCATAGCCACAAACGCCTCTCTAGTCTGTTTTAGGGGTGCAGTCCCTGCATTGACCATGATCAGATACTTTACATCCAACCCAAACTCGAAGGTTCCTTGTTCTCCAATGTTGCTGTCAATGTTCAATCATTTTTTCTTCTTTCTTTTAAAATTTATTTTATTTCTAACTTTTTTGTTATTTGCATTCCAAACATTGTCTGCCCTCGGTCCTTGTCTCATAGTTCCTCAGCCCATTCCTTCTCCCTCTTGCTGTTGTGTGTGTGTGTTGTATGTGTGTGTGTGTGTGTGTGTGTGAAGATGTGTGTGTGTCTGTGTGTGTGTGTGTGTGTTTGTGTGTGTGTTTGATGTTCTGAGAGAGTGTGTGTGTGTGTGTGGTGTGTGTGTGCAGGTCATGAATCTAGAAAGTGGACAAACAGTAGTAGACAAGATGTGAGGAGGTTGGACAGAGAGAGCACAATGAAATATGTGACATGAAAGTAGAACGTAAATCTACTTCTGAAAAAACACATAGTAGAAAAAACAGATATGCCGAAAATTTTGTAGTAAATCAAGACACCAGAAAATAGAAACAAAGGAAAACATCTTGAACCATTGATAGTTGTACCCTGTTTCTGTTAGAAATCACACACACACACACACACACACACACACACACACACACACACACACAAAATTTATTTCAAGAAGTCACATAGTCCAGAGAATGTGGCACAGCAGATATTGAAATAAACGAGCTGTCCACCTTGAATTTCTACCTGTAGATAAATTATTCTTTAGGACTTTAAGGGGATTAACACACAAAATACAAAGAAAACTGGTTTGTTAACATGACACATACTTTTAATCAGGACAAAAGGAAGTTCTTTTTTTTTCACACTCCAAACATTTTCTTTATTTCATTAGTATTTTCATTGTTTTTGTTGTCATACGTGTCCACTTCCAAAGCCCCAACCCTGGATAGAATCAGGACTCCAGCAATGTAACAGGCAAATACTTATATCCTGTCCTGCCAAGTTCCCCCCAATTAACAGCCTGTCTTGGGACTGAAAGTTATGAGAAAGCCTTCTAACATGAAGACCCAGCCCTGGAACACCCTGTAAGAGTTTCTCAAAATCTCTGGATACAACCAATTTCCAGCTCCAGACTCCCTGGGCCCAAGGAATCCCATATCCAAAATGTACCTTCTAAGATGTCCCTGCAGCAAACAAAGGCAGGGAGACATTCCATAAAGCCTACCATGTGACCCCTGGCAGTAGTTAATCTGAGGCAATGACAAGAGAATGGGACAAGCTCATGTTTCACAACACTACCGAGATCCCCAGACTCCACAACTTTGACCCTATGTCCTAAAATCAGAATCTCAGTGTAATTAGTTGGTCACACATGTCTTCAGTTCCCAGAGGAAGCCTGCCAAGAAACTCCTTGTACACCATTGAAGAGGTACCACAGGGCAAGCTTCCAAGGTCACCAGGTCTGTTGAAACATGACCTGCTGGATGACATGTTCAAGGTAGATCATCTGAAATGGAGAATCTTGGACACTGTCAGAGGCTAGCCCTCTGCTTCGTCCATCGCTCTTTGATGCACCTAAGCCATGTATGGAGCAGTGAGACAGTGATCTCTGGCTACTCCCTTGACCCCCAAGTTTTGTCTAGATGTTTTCACAATATAGATGTTAGAAACTGATTAAGCGTCAGTGTGGATGAACTGGACTACAGACATTCCACTTTATTTCTCAGTCTTCCAACTTAGAAAACCCAGGGGGCTAAGAACAGCAAAACAAGATATTGACCTCATGTTTATTCTCATCACCTACGATTTCATGTGAGGCACACAGCTCTTCTCTAGGCACATCCCTTAGACTGAGGACAATTCATCTAGCTCATCCTCCTGTCTCATTTTTTTCTGATTTTTTATTTTATATTTTATTTACATTTAAGATGCCATCCCCTTTCCACATTTCCCCTCCCTAGAACACCCCTGTCCCATGCCCCCCCTTTCCTTTTTGCTTTTATATGATTTTTTTTAAATGTTAATCAAAGGATTTATAAGTTTGGTAATGCTCAATCAGAAGTGTAACCCAATACCCAACCTAGATACAAAAACTATCTTTGACTGGTGGAGACATGTGAACATCTGCCTCCATGCCCCCTCTCTCTTTCTCTCTCTCATCACCTAGCTTCTCCTCTTCTTCATCTTCTCTCCTTGTTCCATCTCTTCCTCTCAGTACTCCTTCCCACTTAGATATCACTCTTCCTGTTAAAGTAGAACTTTTCTCTCAAAATACAATTAGAGCATACTTATTCCTAATTGTACCAGTGAGGTACAAGATAGACCTAATACCCAGTCCATCATTCTGTTGACTAACCAGAACCTCTGTCATTTCTTCTAACTAACACATTTACTTTTGATCCTGGCTTTTTGGCTTTAGAATGAATGTCAGCTGAAAACCATCTACTCAGATCTTTTCTCTCAAAGTAAATAGCCAGGATTGGTTATGAGACTATAGGTCTTCAACCCCACCAGAAATCCAGAATGACTGAGTTAACTGAATTATGGGAAGCACTAAGCATAGCTTCTAAAACTTAGCCAATTTATAGAGACCGCTGAACACCTGAAAAGCCCCTATACTACCGAATGTTGGAGCATCAAATCTTCAGCCTTCTGGCCCAGGATCATCTGACAGACCTTGGTGATGCAGGATTATTAAGGTCTGATTACTCTGTCTGGGCAGATATAATCAGTCGACTATTCTGCATGTGTGTCCTTTTCTGGACAGTAATTTGTCTGTAGATGGAACGAGGCAATCCTTGCCTAGTGGCTGTCTCACCACAACTGGAGTATCTCCAAGGATGCTCAATTTCTTCTTAGAATCCATGACAGGAAGCTGTCAGGAGCAGACAGGTCTCTAATCAAAATGAACATTAATATATAAATATTTATAGCATCAGTTCTATGGACTTCTGATGTTTTGAAAACCAACTATCCATGTAAGGTAACCTGGACTGTTGTCTGTTCACTCCTCTCAGCTATTTCTAAATAAAATATGGAAAACACCCTAACAATAAACTCAAAACCATGAATTTGCTATAGTCCCTTAACTCATAGGTTAACCATCCCAAATCAGTTAAAAAAGGTAAAAAAGGGCTGGGTCTAAGCCTTGTATTCCTAAATGTGTTATATAGGCACAATGCCTATGAGAGTGTCAATATTCATCTTACTTTTATGTCAATAAGAAGCTCATACCAATGAAAACCTTAAATTTGAAATCAAAGTAAATTTTGTACCATTTAAGAAATTATAACTTCATCTTGATAATAATTATACAAATTTCTACCAATAGGTTATGGCTATGCAATAAGTCCTAGCTAATCCCCCCTGTTCCAACAAAACCACTACTTTTCCCTAGAAAGACAGACCATTATTAACCACATTAGTCCCCAAGCTCAGGGAATAGGGGCGCTGACTCTTCTTTAACTTCTTCAAGCTGATTAAGGGCATTGAGATTTTAGAAGAGGGGTGGGGGGAAGAGTAAGTTGATAAGCCTCTCTGATGCTGTGTCTTCACTGAATCCAGATGGAATTCCAGGACATCGGAGGTTGGGCAGGTCTGCTCAGTATGCTTGATGAGTAGATACACCAAGGCTGTGTATTCTGCAATATACAATTCTCAGAACAAGTTTTAGTATCAAGAAAAAAAATTTCCCACCCCCAGGGGGCTGACATTTTTTTTAAAGATGTTGGTTCTGACGACTTTTTTTTTTCTGCTTGTTAAATTTGTTGTAGTATTTACATTTCAGATTTTATCCCCTTACCCTACTTCCTCCCACCACCAGAAACCTCGTATCCCATCCCCCTCCTCATGCTTCTACCCCCTCACTATCCCATCCCCGCCCTCACGTTCCCCCCCCACTGTGTGTTCATTTTTTTTTTTATGGGACCAAGTAACTCCTCTCTTACCTATGTCCAACAAAGCCATCCTCCCCTACATATACCTCTGGAGTCTTGGATCCCTCCCTATGTGTTCCCAGGCTGGTGGTTTAGGCCCTGGGGGGCTCTGGTTGTTTGGTATTGTTGCTTTCCACCTGGGGTCACTAACCCTTTCTGCTCCTTCAGTCCTCTCACTAAGCTCTCCATTGGAAACCCCTGATCATATCAGTGGTTAACTGTGAGCATTGTCCTCTGAGTGTGTTAGTCTTTGGCAGACCTCTAAGGAGACAGCTATATCATGTTCCTCACATTATGTACTTCCAGCCATCCACAACAGTGTTTAGCTTAGGTGGCTGTACATGGGGTGAATACCCAGGTGGAATGGTCTCCTGATGGCCCCTCCAAAAGGAAGTTCTTAAAAGAGAGACAAGGATACAGAGGGAAAAGAGAAACACTTGGAAGATAGTACAACATAATGACTGAAGAAAATGCATTAAATGTACAAATTTTATTTCCTCTTTATATCAATCTGTGTGTTAGTTGGAGCAAGAATGTATATGCTGTAGTGTAGTGTGGTGTAGTGTGGTGTGCTATAGTGTGATGTGGTGTGCTGTAGTGTGTTGCGGTGGTGTGTTGTGGTGTATTGTGGTGAGCTATGGTGTGTGGTGATGTGCTATGGTGTGGTGTGATTAGATGTGGTGTTGTGGTATGATGTGATATTGTTCTCTAAAGATACAGGTTATATGATTTGGAGACTTTACTATTACATTGTTGTTGGGACTGGTTCTAATGCTTGATTCAATTGGGAAATGTGTGTCCAAAACTTAAAGATCTTTGTTCCCATGGGGTTATGATTGATCAATAAAGATGCCAGTGGCCAATGACTGTGCAAAGAGAGATGGGTCGGGACCACAGAGTTGCAAATGCTAGGAATCAGGAGGGAGGAGAAAGGAACCACCAGGACATGGGGGAGAATGATGGATGGACATAAGAGGTTCAGTAGATAAGGCCAAAGAGCCATGTGGAATTTCTGGTAAGTGGCCACTGGCCACTTCCTTGATTAGACATGGGATAGCAGCGGTAGATTAGGAGTGCCTTTAGAAATTGCCTTTGAGATAGTCAGGCAATTACAATTTAACTGGTGCGTGCCTGTGTGGAGGTGGGGAGTGTGTGTGGTGTATGTGTGTGTTTGTGTGTGTGTGTGAGTGTGTGTGTTCAATATGAAGATCCCAAAGATTCCCTGCGCAAGTAGTTGGAAGTGCTTCCCATGTGGAGCATAAAGGGCTGTATTAGGAACTCACACTACATGGGAAGATTGTGAAGGAATAATATTAAGAATGACACCAGAGAGAGCTGGACATGCAGCACACACCACATGTGAGGACCACTAATTTAGTACCTTATCCTTGAGTTCTAGGACACCTGCTGTAAAAGAATTACTCCACAGAACCTCTGTCCCTCCTTCTTTTTGTGTTTGCACAGTGTTTTTGTACATGGAATCACACTTAACCTCAAAAGACTGCTGATGAACATGAGACAGGATATGAATAACCTGTTAAGTAGGTAAGGATGGTGGAAGAGAAAAAGCCTGCCCAGAGCAAACACACATTCTATACATCCATTCAGACCGGGATCTCCACAGCACACTGCATTCTTCTCAATGAGCTCATGCTTCTGGGATACAGAGATCAACCTTTCTCTGTCACACTGGAAGGTAACACACAGGAAAGAAACATGGAGTAGAGGAAACCAGGAGGAGAAAGCAGCTAAATTCCAGAGGATGGAATGATGGTGGCTTGTCTGGCCAGACTACTTCAGTAGAAGGAATACAGGATCACTTTTTTCTTCCTAGTTGATAACCCTGGACACACCCAGCAATGCCAGGGATATATACACAGAGTGGAAGTGTGAGCTTGTCCATTTACCATTACATTTCCAGGTGCCCTGCCTTTCCATGTACTATACAAAGGCACAGAGTGAAATGTTCAGACTCAGGAAATACTGCAGAGGCATCAGATGAAGACACCATGAATTCCACTGGCCAATACTGGTCAAACTGAGCTTCAAACTATAGAATGGCAATATGAGTGGGTAACAGTGTGAGAAAAAAATGGGTATTCTGAGCCATAGGGATATAAATCAATATGGAGAATAAAGAAGCAATGTACTAAACACCAGATCACCTTTGAAGAAGTAGCAATAGAATTTTAACACTGAAAAGATATCATCACAGCAGTAAGTGATTTTTCTAACTTTCATGACTATATTATTAGTCCCTTCCAGATTTCACAGGAGTCATTTAGGCGTCAACATTAAGACACTAGGCAAGCAATGCAAGGGGTAGTAGGTTGTATATCACATGTCCTTCTAATATATGCTGGCATCTGACTGTGAATGTCATGAGTTCATAATTTAACCCGTAATGTCCTACACAGAAAAAAATGTGCCTTGTCTCCAAAGCACTAAATTTCCAGTCAGTCAATCACTCTCTGCAGACCCAGCTTCTTTCTCAGAATCCCTGTTCCACACATGCTACTTCTGTCCCCTCACTAGTCTAGCTTCCTGGTATCCATTAAGATGTTGGTTGAGAGGGGAAGAAGTCCAACCACATCTTCCAGCAGACTCACCAATATCCATTACACACAGGATGCTGAAAGCCATTCTATCACGTTCTTTCAATGTGAGTCTTGTGAAGATAGCATGTAGACTCGACTCTGGGACATGCATCAGTTTCCTTCATCGACTCAGTAGTCTCTTCATGCTCTTAAGTAGATAGGGGCAAACTGCGTTAAACAACACATAAAGTCTCCATCATTGAGTGGTCCCTGGGGATCATTTGTGAGTGTCCTTGACATTTGCTTTCTGACAGTTCACAGAAAACTAAAAAATTGATGCACAGAAAGTGTAATAAACAGTACTTCTAGTTTAAAATAATTCCATTACTATTTGAATCAAATGTGTCAAATGTTTGTGAGTAATCTGGCTACATAGACCTATACTGCCTACATATTAGAACAGCTCAGAACATTGCTGAATTACTACATCCAAAATTCAGATGATATATGCTCATCGGTCTGACAATTCATTATTGGTAAGATCTCTATTGCTTAAAAAATGTTCTACATGTTCAATGCAACAATAATTTGAATAATACTATTTATTTTAATTGGTTTGCTAATTCCAAACCTCACACATATATGTATAGAAGAAGGAAGCTAAGAAACAAAACAAAGACAGAGAAGAACATTGCCTGAAAAGAGACCTCCATATGGGAGTAAGATTACTAAGCCTGAATGCTATTGGAACAAGGTGGACAAGTCCAGAAAGACTGAAATCAACAGTCATAGTTACACTCACACTTTTATAGACAACTGCATATTTTGAGGGAACATTTCTTAGTGAATCCCATGCTCAAATCAAGCTTGTGTGTAGACTGGGCTGAGAAGACGTGAATATAATTTTGCTACAACCCCACCAGGTGCTGGGATTTTGGGCATGTGTTCTATGCCTGACATCCTGGACAACTGATATCTGATAAGAATGCAATTTCAATTTTATGCAGAAAGGATTGTCTGTCTGAGAACAGTGCTGAGGTAAGCACATATGCATACCCAGAAATATAAATAATGGGCATGGAGTGTTGTCACAGTGGTTAAGATTACTGCCTGCTCTTCCAGGGGTCCTGAATTAAAATGCCAGCAACCACATGGTGACTCACAACCATCTACAGGGGGATCTGTTGCCTCTTCTGGCATGGTGGTGTACATGAAGATACAACACTCCCATAAATATATTAAATATTAAAATATAAATTTGGAGGTACACAGTTATCAAATAAAGTATATAACACAACACAGAAAAAACCAGTCTCTATCACGTGGTGCTACATGAATATTTCTCAGACAAAACAGCAAGGAAAAAAAAAATTGGAGAACTGGAGAAGGTGAAATCTATAAAATATAAAAGTTTCCATAGGTTAAAAAATGAGAAGCTTTCAGTCCATGACTAGGGGAAAAGTTTGAACAGTTCATATCCAGTAGCAGCTTTTCTGGAACTTGCCGAAAAGCTTTCAAAAGTCAACAGCAGTAAACAGAAATTGAAAAATGTGAAAGGTTGCACATGGGCTGTTGTGTGAACTGGGACATTGAGTAAGATTGCTCATTTTATAAGGGATTTGTTAGCAACACTAACAAGTCAGGTATGCAGACAGCAGCATGGCTGGGGCTTCTGAGGAGAACCAGGGTCACTTGGTAGAGTGGGTACCACAAAAATCTACAACTTAAAATTTCTGGTTAATCCAAAGCACATAGGTTTTCCACAATTATAACCCCATCACCACGAAGCTGAGGTAGGAGGATCATTTAGAGTTCTAAGCCAGGCTAGGACACCATGATACTGTCTCAAAACAAAGCAAACCTGGAAGTTTAAAAAAGAAAACAAAAGAACAAAACCCAACACCACCAAAAATTAGTAAAGAAAGGAAAAGAAAGTATTCTAGCCAACTGCGTATGTAAATAATCATCTGAGACATCTATACAGGACCATCATAGACTATTGTTTAGAATTTCCACTTAATGTCCCACCTCTCATACCGGTTTCACTAGGGGAATACTGGGAACACAGTGTACACACTCTATTCTCTCCTATCTCCCCCTCCTCACTTCCCCTCCCCGGAAATGGCACCTGTGCATCACGGTACAGAGCAGCACCCTCTGAGAGGCAGACTGCCCTATGTCTCTCTCTTTCTGGAGGGGACTCACTAGCCACAAATCCCAAGGTGGAAGTGAGCCAACTCGGGTCTGGGATCCCTGCACCTGTCTTCCCACCCTCAGGGAGATTGAAGTGTTCATCTCTGGGAACCCATAATCTTGGTAAGAGAGAATGCTTCTCTCACTGCATCAATTAGGTCTCCATTGAAGAAGGTCTCCAAAAGACCCCAGGTTACTATGACAACCATAAGGCTCCTTCTCTCTCTGCTCAGTACCTAGGAATGCTCCACCCCCCCTCGCTTTCTTTTTCTTAAAGCAGAACTCATTCACCCTTGTTATCTGTCTATCACCACTCTGAGAAAGCACATCCTCTAGGCAACTGCCACCAGCATGAAAGCAGAGCTTTGGTCAAGCTGTGACCAAAACCTATTCCTGGAGGCTTGAGCACGCTGTACTCCCCAGACTATGGAAGTCTCCGTGGAAATGTCATTAGGGTTCTAGAGGAACACTGTTGTCATGGACATAGATGAGCTCTTTTATCATAGTCACCGGTTTATGGAGATCTCCATGGAAATGTCTTCCACGGTGTGACATCTATGAAAAAAAAAAAAAAAAAGTCCCTGACGAAAAAATGTAAACGCGTGGAGATACCGGGAATCGAACCCAGGACCCCATGCATGCTAAGCATGTGCTCTACCACTGAGCTATACCCCATGTCTACCTGAACCCTCATCACAGCCTACATCAAGCCACAATTCTGGCTGCTGCCTTCCTACAGCCTCAAGGGATCTGAATCATTTCTTTTGGAATCACTCATAATTTCTTGTTTACTACTTTTATGGGATTTTTACCTTATTGCTTACAGGAAAAAACAATCTTTATTCAATGAAACAAAGTAATATGAATAGTAACAAATTTTATCTTCTTTCAAACATGGCACCCCTACAATAACTTGACTATCATGACAAAGTAATTACAATGTCTTTCTGCAGGGTTAGTAACATCACACCAGGGTCTAAACCACCAGCCTGGGTGCACATAGGGAGGGACCCATGACTCCAGCTGTATATGTAGGGAGGATGGCCTTGTCGGGCATAAGTGGGAGAGGAGATTCTTGGTCCCATGAAGGCTGAACATCGAGTGGGGGGATGTGAGTTTAAGGAGGTGGGTGTTTGGAGGGGGTAGGTGGAGGCACAGCCTCATAGAAGCATGAGGAGGAGGGATGGAATAGGAGGCTTCTGGGTGGTGGGGGGAGTGGGGTAAGGGGATAAAATCTGAAATGTAAATATAATACCCAATTTAAAAAACATAATATCCTGGTTACAAAGACTGTAACATATGTAGATCACTTTTCCTTAGATGTCTCTAGCTGCCTATCCACAAGTTTTAAAGCATAAAACTAAGAGAAAGATTTCTGTTCCTGTCATAAGCATCATTTTGCTCATGATAAGGATATGCTTTCCTGACAAGTCTCCTACATTAATCCTGTACTCTAGGACTGTCCCATCCCCCAGGACTTTCAAAGGCACAAATGCTGGCCACAGTGACACATACAACTCTAACCCTCTGCTGTGAAGATGGATTTCGGGTGAGACCTGCTGCCTTCCAGCCTATTTACAAGTCTAGTGACAGAGCTTTTCCTAAGTGAATAAATCAGAAAGTGATAGAGTAAGTCACCCAAAGTCCTTTTGTGGCCTTAACATGAATGTAAACATGCACATGAACCACACACACATATACAGCCTGACAGACAGACAGACAGACAGACAGACACAGTGATACACTCATTCTTATACAAAAATGCACATGTGCACATACCTCCCCACACACACACATGACATGCAAACAGGCACTCACATACACATGCACAGGCACAAACACACACACTCATACACTCATTTGTATACATAAAAGTATATATTCCCAATTCCCCCGGACATCTATGCACACAGGCACAGACACAAGCATAGACACACCACCACACACACACACACACACACACACACACACACACAAATAAAACCTAATCCACCGTGAACAAATATTTCCAACTTTGCCTGTTAAAATGATCAGCATGAAAGAATAATAGTAAAACAGACCACAAACACCAGGATGCTCTTGAAAGTCACCAAGGAACATAGTGTTTGGCTGATGATTGACAGAGAGTGAAGGTGTTCCTGCAGGGAGGGATCTATGTACCATACCATAGTCTTCTGGAGAGGGGTTGGGAATACGTGGGAAACACACCTGAGAGCCACAGAATTCAATCGCCAGTAGGGATACCATATTCTCCATAAAATGCCCCTGTATATACATTTTGAACTGCTCACTTTACACTGAGTGGAGATGAAGTGAAATGTTGAGCACTAGATTTGTGGTAATGCATGAAATGGAACTGCTCTAGTATACCCGCAAAACTTCCCACACACTAGAATACATTAAGTTGGGGATATTTGCTACTCTGTAAAACATCAGCCCCTTTCATTAAATTGTAAGAATATAGTGCTGCACCCTCGTGGGGTATCACAAGAACTACATCAGTGCAAGTCAGGTCTGATGTATTCTGTATGGTGGGGAGGGGAAGAGCATAGGCTGGATTATATTCTCATGGCATACAACACTTAGTGTCTTAGGTATATCTAATATAAACCCGAGATTGGAACCCAGTCCTGGTCTAAGGTGAATATAAAGAATAGACATGATGAAGCTGTAGAAGCTAGTATGACACACGCACATGCATGCACACACAGAGCACACAGAGGGAATCCATTTGTCCATCTCACTCATTTGCTCCATGAAACTGAGCACTGTGGTTTCTGCGTGTCTGCCAAGCCATCCTTTCACGGTCCCACAGAGCACAATACTGTCACTGTGTACAGAAGATATATACATGTACATCCTCTATCAAGTTGTGTATGTGTGTGTGTGACTGTGTGTGTAGAACAGATGTACGCGTGTGTACATGCATGTGGCAGGAGGCAGAAGAGAGACTCCAGTTTTACAGTTCAGGTGGCGCTTTTCTCAAACAAGGTTTGTCACTATCCTGGAACACCCTGGTAGTCTAGGCTGGCTGTTCAGCAAGCCCCTGGGATCTGTGTCTCTACATTCACAGGCAAGCATGTTCTATCACACACATTTTTTTATTCCAGGGGATGGAACTGATGTCCTCCTGTTCACTAGATAATCACTTTACTAATTGAGCCACCCTCTGTGCCCTTCCCCCAGCCTTGAGCAGGCCTGAAGATCTTGTAGACCAAACAATAGGACCAGGAGGCATTACCCACCTTGGTGGGCCTACAATCTGCTATAGGAGCTGAGAAGAATAGACTGCCTGCTGAGCTTGCCTTGAGAAACCTCCCACTGCAAGAAGGCATTCTGGTGGTGGGTGTGGGGCTCCACTTTTTATTTGAAACCGGAACATTAAACTTGGATCCTTGATCAGAGAACTTTGTCTTGGCTTCATCTCTTCCCTTCCATCCCTTCCATCCCTTCTTCCATTCCCAGCCTCCTTTCAGGTGAACCCAGTTATCTTGGCTGCAGGCAGCTACAACCCTCTGCCTTATTTTTATGCAAACAGAGAACAAGTATTTTTACAATTCCTTCCCAGATACAAAATTTCAAACAACACTCAAAAGCACATATGACCATAATTAAACTGATATCGGTCACTGGCCTGAATCTTACCCCTACACCAAAGAGCTGTCTTCACTGGGATGCCCTAACAACGAGCTATCTGCCACATATAACTACATAAGTTGAGTCATATTGATCATTTTCAGCCCATCTTGCTTCTGTGGTAATAAAAATCAGTCTCCTTTTAGGAAATACTAATATTTAATGTGTCCTGGTACTACTGGGTGCTTTTCAGATGGGACCACAACTCCACAGAAACAACTGCCTCTGGTCAAAGGAGGGGGGGGGTGAATGATGAGTTCACAGATTTCTCTCATGTTACACTAGGAGGTGGAGAAAGGGGAAAACAAGCATGTGGAAGAGAGAGTGAAGCAATGGGGAAGCATGTGAAGTACAGGGATGGAGAAGCCTGTCTACACACAGTCACGTGTAAGCTGTGCATTTGCCTCTTCTTTGTGCATCCACAGACCCTACACAGAGGCATGCATACTTCCAACACACAAAACACAATTTTAAATGCACAGACATGCAGTATTAACTATATCATTTTGTGTCAACATGAGCATGTGCATGCCTGTGAGTGAGTGAGTGAATGAGTGTGTTTATGTCTTTGTGTGTGTGTGTGTCTTTCTTCTTCTCTTTTCTTTTCAGATATCAGTAAAAAACCTGTGTCAAAACCTGTTCTGACACTCTGGAAATTCTCCTTTCTTATATGAAGGGGCTTAGGCATGCCATCATTTACCTCCAGCACAGTAAAACTACTGACTCAACTGATGAAACTTCCTGCTCTCTTGTACCCTGACTCCAAAGGGGATGGCTTTCTCTATTTCTCCTATCCCTCTCTTCTCTCCTGACAGCTACCAAAACTTACAGCCTGTCTACTTGTTGAGTGAGGCTCTTCTTTGCAAAATGATAGGTTTATTCTTAAGAATAAAAGACCTCCAAATTGTCCCCATCTGTAACAAAAGTGTCTATTTAAATGTGAAACTGAAAGTGAGTGTGTTAGAAAACAAACTCCAAGAAGAGTTGCATGGTGTGTGACTATAATGACTTCCACAATCAAGAGGCAGAGACTGGAAGATCACAAGATGGTCAAGGTCGTCCTGCACTACATAGTGAATTCCAGGCCAGCTAGAAGTCTATGTAAAAGAAAACCAAACCACAGAAGAATACACACTAAAGTAAGAAATAGCACATACACATGCATGATGGTTGGTTTTGTGTCATCTTTGCACAAAGCAGGGTCATCAGAGAGGACAGAGACACAACTGAGAATATGCCTCCATAAGAATATGCTGTAGGCAGGCCTGTAGATCATTTTCTTAGTAAGTGAAATGATGGAAGGTGGTCCTGGGTTCCATATAAAAGCAGGCTGAACATGTGAGTAAGTCAGTAATCTGCATCCCTCTATGGCTTCTGCATCAGCACCTCCTGTCTCCAGGTTCCTGCTGTGTTTGATAACCTGCCCTCACTTCCTTTGATGATGAACAGTGATGTGGAAGTGTAAGCCAAACAAACCTTTCCTTCCCAACTTGCTTTTGGCCATTGTGTTTTTATCACAGCAACATTAAATTAACTTCATATGAGACAAAAAGTGAAAAATGTTTAAAGAATAATGATCTTATACAGAAAGAAATGTAGTGCAGGGCTTAAACTTTCAAAATGCTCACTGATAAAACACACTCAGTAAAAGTAAAATGTCCCATGTTTTTTCTCGTTTATTGAATCAAGAACTATATGTGCATTGTGAGTGTGGCTTCAGTGTGTGTGTGTATGAGTGTGTGTGTATGTCTGTGTGTATGTCTGTGTGTGTTTTTGCAGGTCATGAATCAAGAAAGTGGACCACTAACAGAAGTAGACAAGAATTTGAGGAGGTTAGAAAGAGAGAGGACAATAAAATATGTGACATTAAAAGCAGAAGGTACATTTAGGTGTGAAAGGACACAGAATAGAAAAACAGATATGCTGAAAATTTTGGAGTAAATCTAGACACCAGAAAATAGAAACAAAGGAAAACACCATGAAATCGTTGAAAGTTCTACCCTGTTTCAGGTAGAAGAAACACACACACACACAGCACACAAACACACACACACACACACACACACAATTTATTTCAAAAAGTCACATAATCCAGAGAATGTGGCACAGCAAATGTTGAAATAAACCAGCTGTTCACCTTGAATTTCTATGTGTAGATAAATTATTCTTTAGGACTTTAAGGGGATTAACACACAAAATACAAAGAAACAACTGGTTTGTTACATGACACATACTTTTCATCAGGACAAAAGGAAGTTCTTAAAAGAGAGACAGGATACAGAGGGAAAAGAGAAACACTTGGAGATAGTACAACATAATGACTGAAGAAAATGCATTAAAATGTAGCAAATTTTATTTCCTCTTTATATCAATCTGTGTGTTGGTTGGAGGCAAGAATGTATATGCTGTAGTGTAGTGTGGTGTAGTGTGGTGGTGCTATAGTAGTGTGATGTGGTGTGCTGTAGTGTGTTGCGGTGGTGTGTTGTGGTGTATTGTGGTGCGCTATGGTGTGTGTGATGTGCTATAGTGTGGTGTGATTAGATGTGGTGTTGTGGTATGATGTGATATTGTTCTCTAAAGATACAGGTTATATGACTTCGAGACTTTACTATTACATTGGTTGTTGGGACTGGTTCTAATGCTGGATTCAATTGGAAATGTGTGTCCAAAATTTAAAGATCTTTGTTCCCAATGGGGTTTTGATTGATCAATAAAGATGCCAGTGGCCAATGACTGTGGCAAAGAGAGATGGGTCGGGACCACAGAGTTGCAAATGGCTAGGAATCAGGAGGGAGGAGAAAGGAACCACCAGGACATGGGGGAGAATGATGATGGACATAAGAGGTTCAGTAGATAAGGCCAAAGAGGCCATGTGAAATTTCTGGTAAGTGGCCACTGGCCACTTCCTTGATTGGGCATGGGGGTAGCAGGGGTAGACTACGAGTGCCTTTAGAAATTGCCTTTGAGATAGTCAAGGCAATTACAATTTAACTGGTGCGTGCCTGTGTGGAGGTGGGGAGTGTGTGTGTGTGTGTGTGTGTGTGTGTGTGTGTGTGTGTGTTCAATATGAAGATCCCAAAGATTCCCTGCGCAAGTAGTTGGAAGTGCTTCCCATGTGGAGCATAAAGGGCTGTATTAGGAACTCAACACTACATGGGAAGATTGTGGAAGGAATAATATTAAGAATGACACCAGAGAGAACTGGACATGCAGCACACACCACATGTGAGGACCACTAATTTAGTACCTTATCCTTGAGTTCTAGGACATCTGTTGTAAAAGAATTACTCCACAGAACCTCTGTCCCTCCTTCTTTTTGTGTTTGCACAGTGTTTTTGTTACATGGAATCACACTTAACCTCAAAAGACTGCTGATGAACATGAGACAGGATATGAATAAACCTGTTAAGTAGGTAAGGATGGTGGGAAGAGAAAAAGCCTGCCCAGAGCAAACACACATTCTATACATCCATTCAGACCGGGAATCTCCACAGCACACTGCATTCTTCTCAATGAGCTCATGCTTCTGGGATACAGAGATCAAACCTTTCTCTGTCACACTGGAAGGTAACACACAGGAAAGAAACATGGAGTAGAGGAAACCAGGAGGAGAAAGCAGCTAAATCCCAGAGGATGGAATGATGGTGGCTTGTCTGGCCAGAACTACTTCAGTAGAAGGAATACAGGATCACTTTTTTCTTCCTAGTTGATAACCCTGGACACACCCAGCAATGCCAGGGAATATATACACAGAGTGGAAGTGTGAGCTTGTCCATTTACCATTACATTTCCAGGTGCCCTGCCTTTCCATGTACTATACAAAGGCACAGAGTGAAATGTTTCAGACTCAGGAAATACTGCAGAGGCATCAGATGAAGACACCATGAATTCCACTGGCCAATACTGGGTCAAACTGAGCTTCAAACTATAGAATGGCAATATGAGTGGGTAACAGTGTGAGAAAAAAATGGGTATTCTGAGCCATAGGGATATAAATCAATATGGAGAATAAAGAAGCAATGTACTAAACACCAGATCACCTTTGAAGAAGTAGCAATAGAATTTTAACACTGAAAAGATATCATCATAGCAGTAAGTGATTTAACTAACTTTCATGACTATATTATTAGTCCCTTCCAGATTTCACAGGAGTCATTTAGGCGTCAACATTACGACACTAGGCAAGCAATGCAAGGGGTAGTAGGTTGTATATCACATGTCCTTCTAATATATGCTGGCATCTGACTGTGAATGTCATGAGGTCATAATTTAACCCTTAATGTCCTACACAGAGAAAAATGTGCCTTGTCTCCAAAAGCACTAAATTTCCAGTCAGCCAATCACTCTCTGCAGACCCAGCTGCTTTCCCGGAGTCCCTGTTCCCACACACACTTCTTCTACAGAAGGTATTTGTGCTGCTGAATATATTTTGTCATACAACCTCTGCTCCAAGATACATGTGTTTTTTCCAAAATCATCATTTCCTATAATACAAATAAGGAAACCTTAAAATTGAGATATAAAGATTACAACATTTCTTTACTATACAAACTGTGACCCAGCCATAAAAAGCAAACCATTTTTTCTTTTCCAGTAAAACAAAGGGTATGGTTCAATAATAAATTATCTTTGAAATACAGGCCCAACTAAATTTACCTATCACTCAGTCAGAAAGTTTTATTTAGTGTTCTGGTTATATCTCCACTAACAATATACTTAATCCCTAAAGCAGCAGTCATTTCTAGCAACTCTTGTAAGTACAGCAAAGCGAACGGAAACACTGATTTTAAAAAGGATGCAAAAGCCATTCTGGATTGTAGAACAACATATCCCAGAAAGAATATAAACAAAATTTTGTGATTTTATATGTACACACTCCAAGGATTCTGTCAGTATCCAAAGTATTTTTATGGCTGTATTAGCAATGGAGTTTATGGGGATATATTCCCAATGGCCACATATAAATAGAATCAAGGAACAGATTAAATTGAAATAGTGGAGTAAATGCTTCGTTTAAAGAACTTTCTACAACGAACTTCATATTTATGTATGAAAAGTTATATAATCTTATATGAAAATATCATGAAGTATTTTTCTACACATACTAAATGTATTCCTTGAGAGGGAAAATTAAAATATCTAAAGTATATTAGGTTAAGATCACAAGACCATCATAGATCTTTTGATCATGCATCCATTTACAGAATTAAACGTGTATACAAAATGTATTTTTCATTATACATCAGAAAGAAATGAGTTGGTGACAACTATTGACATTGTCAACTTTCGATAACCACGAGTATGTTCTTGGTATGCCAGTAAAAGAAACACCTTCATTCAGTTCTCATTCAATCATCCACAGATTTACTTAGAAGAAGGTGCAGAAGTGTGAAACGTGTTACATGTATCTTTTCTTTCAAAACATTCCAAGCATGGAATAGTAGCCTGAGATTGAAGAGTACTTTACTGGGCTTTACTTATCTATACAGACCACTTGAATTAAGTCTCCAAATTAACACATCAAATAACAAAACCAGGCATAAAGCAGGTTGAAATCAGTAAACATTCCAGATATGTGTTTTAAAATCATTTAATTTCTATAGAAAAATTGTAATCACAATATAATGTGACAGAAATTGCCAAAGGGATGATTTAGTGATTGCAGTAAGGTTGCATGCAGCAGCAGGTATGTGTTCAACCATCCATGTCTGGGCAGTAGGTTGGGACCACTCCACTGATGCTGAAAGCTCTGAAGATGATGACTGGTATTTCAGCCTCTTTCTGCTGCTCTGGAGATCTCATACCTGAGGGAAGGAATGCTATATCAATAAGTAGGAGAATGATCAAGGCCTCTTTGTCCACATTGTGTAAGTGTTACATATTTTGAGCAAAGTGGGAAAGCTGCTTGGTCAGAAGGTAAAACCAGAGTTTGCTTGGAGGATAAAGATGTCACTACAGAGACTCCAGCTAATGAGAAAGGATTCTGTAAAGTTTCCTTGGCCAGAGGTGGAGTTTGAAGATCCCATTAGTCAGAAAGAGTATGTGTGAGACAATGTGGGCTTTATTGAAGGCCTCATATGCAGACCCTGAATGCCCTCAAGACTAGTCAGAGATGTATGACCAGGGATCAGTGGGTCAGAGGTGAGAAGTCTGAATCTTGTCGAGGGGTATGGGAAAGAAGTGAAACCCCAAAAGCCATGGAGAAAATACAAGATCCCTAGGATCGGAGCTGAAATATTTGAGGGCTTCTTGGGGAGAGAGTGGAAATCTGTGACCTTTTTATAGAGGTAAACTAGCATGTTTGGTTGGGTAGAGTTTGAAATTTGCATACTCCTCCTCTGAGACATGGGTTCCTTGTAGTGAATGTGGTGCTAGGTCAGGCAGCAGTCTGAGCATCCATCAGAAAACCTGGCTGACAGTCCCACACTGGTTCTCCTTCTTAGCATATGTTCAGCTGCTAGGTCTAGGTATGAAATGTGGGGAACACATCATTTTGGTTTCTGCCTTGAGGCAGTGAGCTTCTGTTCTGGGCTGCACTTGCTAAGCTTGGGCTCTGCAACTTACAGCCTGGGAGGTCTGGAGGTCCCTTTGGGTGGATGGAAATAATATAGGTCCTAAAGATAGGGTGGGGAATGTCTGAGGACCCTGCACCAGAGGAGGACAATGTGATGTCCGCCTTGGTTAGAAAGGCATATTTGAGGATGGCCTGCAGAAAATGAAATCTGAGACTCACTGGAAAATCAGAGGCAGGAGTTTGGAAGGATCTGAGGCCCAATTAAGTACTTAGTGAGTACACTCCCACAGGAAAACAGTTTGAAGTTCTGAGAACCGTTTGGATACTGGTGGACTGTAGTTCTCTATTAGAACAGGCAGCATGAGATCCTTTGGTGAGAAGAGGAATATTTCAGGTATACTTAGGGAGAGGAAATAGTCTAGAAGCCAATTCAGTAAAAGAGGGTACTAAGAGAACTTTGGGTAAGGGGGAGACATATCCATCTCCCTGTGTGCAGAGGAGGAATTGTTTCTGCCCTCTGGGGACATGTGATAGATCCAAGATGGTCTAAAGTAGAAAGATGAGATTGGAGCTCCCCAAGATTGTATGGAAGAGGCTCAGCCTCTCTTACTCTTTATGTCTGGAGCACTATTGAGCAGAAGTTGAAGGTTGATTGATAAATTGAGAATTAAAGAATGTTCCTTTATTAGCTCCAAACTTGAAATCACAATCTTGAATACATACCATCCGATAGTTGGTGCTAGGCATGACAGATGTCTTAGAAATCTTCTAAGAGGCTGGAATGCAGTAGCCTCATATTCAGTGTCTTCCTCAAATATATGTCCATCCATGCATTTCTCTGCATGGAGGACAGACTGTCTGGGTCTGTGGGAACAAAACAAAGAAAGTAGTCTCATTTACCCTTGCCTTGATATTCTTTTCAGTGGGACCTCAGTCCACAGTGCTCTTAGATCTCTTAGGTCAGAACAGTGCTTCCCAGACCTCTGAAACTAGAAGTTGTGTGTAGGAGATGCACTGGGAAGATGGTGACTCTGTGGTGTTTCCTCGATCACACAGGCCAGGTCTGGAGCACTCCCTCTTATGAATGTCTAAATCTTCCTGTGTAGAATGGGGGAGGAGCTTGGGCAACTTGCTTGGAAGTAGCACTGTTGTGCCCTTCCTCTACGAGGTAATGTGCCAGACTTCATGGGAATAAGAGTGTCAGCAGGCACCCTGGTCATAAGTGGTTTTTCTGAGAAACTCTGTGAAAAGGGAAATTCTATACCTATTTGTCACAGGGGTAAAATCTCTTTCTATTTTCATAAAATAATAAAGACCATTTCTCATTGGAGAAAATGTAAATAGCCTTGTGGAGCACAGGAAATTTCAGTATTGCTCGATTACTTTCCAATTATTTTTCAGTATTTAGAGTGTCCATATATTTTGTGTGAAAACTTTGTGGGAAAGTCCAGGCTGCAGTTGTTTCATCATTCCAACAGGTTGAATGGTTATCTTTAGGCTATGAAACTTTGGTCAGAGGAAATAAGTCCAAGGCCTCTTTCTTCAGTGGAGGAATGTCTCAGAATATATGTAGTAGGATAAGTTTGGAAGATATCCTAGACAGTTGGGATATAGCAGGCACACAAAGTCAGTAGAACAAGATCAATTGACACCTTTCAAAAGAGGGTGGGCATGAGTCCACCTTGGGCTAAAAGACTTCAAGACTGGTGGGCATTAGGAGAAAGTGTTGTTGCCCCTAGACAGAAGGGTAAGAGGAAATATTTATGAGCAGGCATGGAGTGTCCTGAGGCTCCTCATTATAGGCAGAGAGAAAGGCACCAAAGCCTCACTATGAAAGGATAACATTTACAGACCTCTTGGACAGAGAGTGTGCATTTGTGGACTATTGGAACAAAAGTAGTTATTCTAATGTCCTTTTCAGATGAGAGGTGTTGGATGAGAGATACAGTTAAGTGGAATTTTTGTGCCCTCCTTCATCAGAAATGAAGTTGAAATCCTTCTTGATCAGAGAGTATAATTATTGAGGACCTTTTTGACTCGAAGTGGAGTTTGAGGCCTTGGGCAGGGAGAGATTATCTCATGCCCTGTCCATCTTGTAAGATAGATATTGGACCCTCTTATATACAGAGGGTGCATTTGATATATAATGGACAGAAGTTGGTTGTCTAAGCAATGATGTTCAGAAGTAGAGGATTAAAGCATACTTAGAGTCTGCTTAAAGTCCCAAACCTCTTTAAGGATAAAAAAATGTCTCGCCTACCTTGAGTAGGGAAGGTAGGACTGCTATCACAGTTTAGAAGATTTGCATCCTCAGTTACACTGTGGTAGGCAGCAATCTAAGCATTATTCATCAGTCATGATTGTCAGTCTCTAAGTCTTCTTGAAGGTTTGTCATCAGCTACATGGGTAGAGCATGAAGGATGGTATGAAAAACAGAAGACTGAAGTTTCAGGCTCTGTTAACACAGAGCAGAATTAAATGATGCCCCTGTGGTCACACAGGTATTTTCTTAGTGGCCATGGTTAGAGGGAAATGATCTAAAGTTCATCATCAGAGGGTTATGTTTGAGGCCATATAGTAGGTGGGGGATGCTTGAGGACCCTTTGATCTTGGTCCCCTTAGGCAAAGTGAAAATCCTGAGATTCCAGGAGTGAACTCCAGTCATTTTTATTACTGACCTTGGACAGAAGGGGAAGGTTTAGGGTAGTATTTGTAAGAGCAGAAAGGCCTGAAGGCCACCTATTCCAAGTCAAGTGCTGATGACCCTTCATCCAAAGGAGATGGTATGAGATGCCTGGAAAATAGATGCAGTTTGAGTAGCCTGTATTCATAAATGGAACATCTGGAGTCATCCAGAACTGCTTTGCTTAGAAGAAAGTGCCTGGCCATG
Source organism: Arvicanthis niloticus (assembly GCF_011762505.2). Classification (NCBI taxonomy): domain Eukaryota; kingdom Metazoa; phylum Chordata; class Mammalia; order Rodentia; family Muridae; genus Arvicanthis; species Arvicanthis niloticus. Next base: position 24,123 of record NW_023046482.1, read on the forward strand.
TTTAACCAAATAGCAAGATCCAATCACCTCACTGTGCAAGAGGGGAAAATCTAGCTTACCTTGGCTAGTGGGAGAACAGTATGGTACTACATCATTTGTGTCCAAATAGTCCTTCCAAGCTTTCATTATCCATCTATTGTACATCCTTTTGGGAAGAGTACAAGAAGCAATCAGCAAGCTCTTCCATCAGGATGAGAGGTGGTCTGAAATCTGATGCTCCCTCGAAGTGGTATTGGTCTGTGTGTATCCTTAAATGAGAGACAGGAACATTGCATTTCTGACAACCACCTATAGATCACATATCTGTTAGTTTTCACTTTCCATTTGCTACCCTCTGTCATACACCCGGAAACTTGTGGGGTCCCATTCTGAGGTTGCAATTGTGTTTGCCTGGCAATTTGTTTCAGAGAGATTGGCACTAACGTAAGATGAGTTTAAAGTCAAGTGTAAGGTGCCCTTGGAATGAAGCTATGAAATAGGGTATCCCATAGCTAGAGGCTACATCTGAATTTCCTATGAATACAGATGGAATGAATGAGACCCACTTGGCCATAGGAGACAAACCTGTGGTCTCTGTCATCATTGTTTCATGAGACATACACCCTTGGCCAGAAACTGGATGTCTATAGTCCTTGTGGCTGAAGGAGGAAATCATAGCCTCCTTTTACACTACACTGGACTGCATGTGAGTGGATTTGATTCTGGCTTCTACAGAAGGGATGGCACAAGGCTTACTCTACCTGGGGCCTCTTTAGCAGAAGACAAATGACTTAGTCCTGCTTTCAAAGAAACAGAAAGTTTGAGGGTGTTTCCTCTAAATGAGTACTTTAGTCCACCTTGGACAAATGGGGAAGGTCTGCAGTAGGTTTAGTCGTAGGAGGGAGGTCTGACATTCTCTTCAGTAAAGTAAAAGGACTGAGGTAACTTGGGAAGAGATAAAGTGCTTGGGCCTTTATGAGAAAGAGAAAACTTTGAGACCTGGTTGTGCAAAGGTATGGATGGGTTAGAAAGCCCTAGGAGAGGGGGTAAGTACCATGCAGCATCCTGTTAGACATGAAATGCCCCTGTTACCTTATTCAGTAAGGAAGGTCCCAGCACTGCTCTTCAGCTTCTAACTCTTCTTTAGTTGGTAGAGGTTCCACAACTTGTGTTTGGTCTGGGGGAGTTCAGGCAACAAGACAAGCCTTTTTCAAACAGCCTGGATGCCTGTCCCTGGGCTGGGTTGCCTCCTTCAGTTTGTCTTAACATGTCCATGTATGGGCAACAGCAATGTGATTAGGCTATGGAGCATAACATAGGATCCAGTCCATAATTCTCCACATAGGACCTGGGACCTTCAAACTAGAGTGAAACAATATATTTCCTTAGCCACCATGGTGAAAGGTGAAAGGCTTGGCTCTCTCTTATTATAGTGTAATACATTGGAGGTAGTTCAAAGACATAAGAGAATGCTTGAAGATACAAGGCACGATAACTATTATTCAAAAGAGCATGTCTAATGTCACCTTTGGAAAAAAGGAACGTGGGAGCTTCCTTTGTCAAAGACAGTGGCTCACATCCCCCCTTGCAGAAGTGGACAAGATCCAAGGCCACATTGTTGGTGAAGGGAAGGGCAGAGGCCAGGTTCTCTCAGGGCACTTCAAAAAACAAAAGTGTGTGAAGTAACTGGGCAACAGAGGAGTTCTGAGAACCTCTTCTCAGAATGAGAAGTTCTAAGACAACCTTCAGCAAAGGAGAAATCCTGAATGTCTTGGTTCATAAGCTAGAGGTCCCCAGTCATATTTTGTAGAACAGAAATATCCAGTTCACCCATGGTCAGCAGGGGAAGGTTCTAGACTACATTGTGGCACTGGAAGAATGTTCTGATTGCCTCACCCCAGATGCATACCCTAATGTGAAATCTTTGAGAGTCCAGGCAATGATCACCTCAGTCTTCCCACAAGCATTGATGTTTCCTCATGTCTGTGTTCAAACTACACACATCTGCAAATAAATGATAGGCATCATGCATTTTTTAATTTAGAATATTTTGTTGGATATTTTACTTACAATACAGATGTCATGCCCTCATCCCCATTTCCCCTCCCTAAAACCCCCTATCCCATTCCCCCTCCTCTGTTTTGCTTTTATACCATTTTAGTTACATGCGACTATTAAGGTCAGTTCTGCATTTTTGATGACCAACTTTGAGGCACAGGGTATGAAAGCCGATTTCATCTTTCTATCTTCTAACCTATGATCTAAAAGCAGAGAAATGTGAGGTACCATTGGTTGCAAATGTGTTTGTAAGGACATCTTGGACAGAGCGGTTAGCTTTAAAGAAAACTTCGTTAATGGATGTGTTTGTGAGGCATGGGCTGAAGAGAAGGTCTGGTGGTTCTTTAGTTGCACAGGTGGACGTGAAGTCCCCTGGTGTAGAGGATGAAGGTTTGAAACACCCCTTTTACACAGGGGCTAGTTTTGAGAGCCCTGTTGAATAGATTTTGATTTCCCAGGGCCCCCTTTGCAGAAATTGAAGGTCTAAAATCTATTTGGGCAGGTGGAGGTCAACAATAGGCCCAAAATCCTACTGGGAAGACAGACAGGGAATGTTAGATGCTCTTTTATGGAGAATGAGTGGTATAAAGCTCCCTTGATCTGACAGCCCTTTAAGGAGAAAAGACTCAAAGCAACTTTATAGGAATAGGAATTTGTAAGGACCACGTAAGGCATAATAGGTGTTTAAGGGGGCCCATTTGGCAAATGGGGTCTAGGGCAATGTTAGTCCTAGGAGAGGTTCTGCCATTTTGTTCACTGTAGTGAGAAGGAGTAAGTTAACATTAACCCTGAGGCCCTGTTGAAAAAGGAGGACAGAATCTCCTTCAGGGCAGAGTGAAGGTGCCATATACACTTCTGTCAATTGTAAAGGCCCCCGGGTACCTTATACAGTGGAGAAATTTTCTGGCAGCGATTATAAGTTTCCAATTCAGAGTTTGTATCTGTATAGCTTGTGTTCATTCTGGGAGAGAGCAGGCAGAAACTCATTTCTTTTTCCCAAGGGTTTGGATGACTGTTGCTGGCTAGGTTACATCTAGTTGGTTCAGCTGTCCAGATCTAGGCAGAAATGTTGGAAGTTATTACGTTTCTGTGGACTTGCCTGTCGTCAGATGCACAGGTTCTATGCTCTGATTCTAAACTTGGACTATTGGACCTCAAACCAGAGTGGACTAGGGTCCCTTGTTTACAGAAATAGTCACCTTTGGAACTATGCCTGATCAGTTAGTTATAAAAAGTACTTTGACCATATGTGAGAGGTCATGGGTCCCACTTTTGAGAGAGAAAATATGTTGGGAGGATAGGGAAGAGCAGAAAAGGTCACATAATCACTCAGGCAATAGGTTACCATGGGAAATTGAAAGAAGGTGCAGAAGATACCTTATCAAGTGCAAATGTCCTCACAGTCCAGAATACCCATGTGCTCTGGGACTCTGAGGCCTGCTTCCCAGGAAACAGAGAAATTTTTTTCTTACAAGTTGGTTGGTAATCTCTGGCTCCAAGTTCTCCACAAGCTGTTCAACAGCAGCACAGGCAGGGGCAACAAAGATGGACCTGCTCCATTTCAACTGTCAATCTTAAAGATAGAAGTTAGATCAGGGCTCAGATTTTTACTGTCAGGTTCAAGGATATCATTTTATGTCCCAGGATATCCATTCAGAGTGATCTGCCATCCCTTCAGTCATTTGGGGATGACTTGTCATCCAGATCAGAAGGGAAACATTAAGACCTCCTAGAGAAAAAATAGGACTGAGAATTCTATGACTAGAAGTGGATTCTCTGAGGAAACCATTGTCAGGGGATGCTTGCTCAAAATATTATGGGAATTTTTATACTCCTGATCATCGCTCCTGTCACAAGGATATCAGGACCTCCTTTCTTCCCTGGGGTACTCACGTCCTTCTACCTTTGATTAAGGGGGCATCATATTTTCCCACTGAGCAAAGGGAGCCTCAGATCATTCCAGTTTGTCCAAAGGAGGCTTAAACATTCGTTTAGGTTGAGGAATCCCATACAACTTCTGAACATCTCTGTGAGTTTTCATGTCGGTGGCTTCTCTGTAAGCTCTGTAAGCAGAAGAATGTGTATCAAGTCCCTTTCAAATTTAAGGGTGTCTAGAATTCCCTTATTCCAAGAAGATAGAATGTATGCTTCTTCATTGACAAAGTATGCATATCAAAGATTCTTCATTGCATCATTACTGAAACTACAGTTTTCCTTGAGGCTGAAGGAGAAGTTTGGGAAACCATAGTTCACAGCTTCTTGATACTGTAGACTGAGCCTCAGATATTTTTCCTATTGTTTCCCAGATTTCCCTTTCAGCTCAGTTTTGTAGGTTCAGTAATGATGCAATGAAGAATCTTTGACATACACTGTCAAGGAAAAAGCAAACGTTCTATCGTCTTGGAATAAGGGAGATCTAGACACCCTTCAATTTGAAAGGGACTTAACACAAATTCTTCTGATTACAGAGCCTGCAGAGAAATCACTGACATGAAAACTCACGGAGATGTTCAGGAAGTTGTATGGGATTCCTCAAACTAAATGAATGTTTAAGACGTCTGACAAACTGAATGATCTGAGGCTCCTTTGCTTCAGTGGGAAAATATGATGCCTCTTAATCAAAGGTAGAAGGAGTGCATACCCCTGGGAAGAAAAGGAGGTCCTGGATATCCTTGTGATGGGAGAGATGATCCGAGTATAAAAATTCCATAATATTTTATGGAAAAAATTAAATTGCTTACTTAGCTGATGAGGTCTTAGCATTGACTCACCTTCGAACTGTTCTTCAGTCTAGAAGATTCATACCTTTAGGCTGAAGCAGCAGGAGACCAAATATAGTTACCATGATTCATGATCACCGGTGGGTATGTGTTCACACCTCAGCATGATTGCCTCCTAAGAATTATATCCAACCAACCAGAATTATGCTAGACAGATGATTTCACAACAGGTCATGTGACTTTACTCAAGGAAGTAGCATAAGTTTTCCAGGATTTGCTTTCTCCTCTTGATTTCTGTGAACTTTGACCAAAGGGGAGCAATGCTCCTTGGTCAGAGGTAAAATATCCCACAGGCCCCTGAGCAGTAGGGATTGTTATGAGAGCCTATTGGGTCAAAGGGCTGACTTTGAAGGCCCCAATCATCAGAGGAAGAAAAATACCACCATTTTGAAAAGGAGAAAGGCCCTCGACCCTGTTGGACAGTAGGGGAGTATCCCTGTTTACCTTCTGTAGAGGAGGTTGGTCCAGAAACTCCAAGCTTCCACGTCTTCAGAGAACTCTAGAAAATTCTTATCTCTGAGGACGTCCATTGTTGACTTGACATCGATCTGAGGTTTCTTCTGACAAGTTGGGCCAAAGTACCTGGGTGTGTTTCCTATATATAAATGGCCTTGGATCCAGGCTGAGCTTTTGATTCAGTGACCATGGGACTTGAATCCAGGGTTGTCTGGTTTTTTTTTTTTTTTTTTTTTTTTTTTGGCGGTCAAAGGTGCATTTCCTACCCAATAAAATCTGAGGGAGAATTTCTGGTCTCTCTTAGTTGAGTGGTAAACCTGAGTCAGCCCTGAACAAAGAGAGAAGCTCCTGTGCATTCTTGGTCACAAGGATCCTTGTAGGTCACACTACAGGCGAGCCTGAATGTTTGAGATACACTCCTCAGTGACAAAGTCAGTTCTGTAGCTTGCTTCATCAGAGGGGCATGTCTCAGACATCTCCAGTGCAGACAGAGGAAGAATAAAATATATTTATTCAAGGTCAGCTGACCCCGTTGGCATACCCTAATGTCAGGGGCTACTATGGTTAGAGGAAATAAGGCTAAGGCCCTCTTCAGAAGATATTCCAACTGGGTATCAGGCCCCATGTTGTCTTGGTTTATTTTACTTCTGAGGGGGCATGACTTGATGGAGTTATTAGCTGGAGACATAAATTGTCCGTGTTCTAGAAGGGTCCATCTGAGGCCCCATTGTGACTTCATCATTCTATTGTACGCTGATCATAAAAGGGCTGTATCTGTGGCCTTCTTGTCAAGGTCTGAAGTCCTTTGCTTATTATGTCATAGGTCTTAGGACCTCTTCAAGTCATTGAGGACTTATGGGACACCTTAGTTCTGAAGTGGTAACTCTGAGGTCAATTTGAGCAATTAATGAATGTCTGAGGTTTCAGGTTCTCAAAGGACTTGTATGTTAATGCTCCCTTGAACACTGGGGAATTTGTGACACATTTGATGTGGAGAGGGTACATCTGAACCACCCTCGAGTTACTGGTGAAAGTTGTGAAGCACATTGGTCCTATACAGTTAAGATGAAGGTCACTTAGGCTATTGGGGAAGATCTGAGTGTCCCTGGTTCACAATGGACAGGTCAGAAGCCCCCTTGATCCATACAGAAATTTGGAAGATCAGTAGTTCTTAAGCTGTAGGTCTGAAGGCCTACTTGAGAATGACTGGAGTGCATTTAGCCTCCTGGTTAAGACAGAGTATGCCTGAGGACCCCTTGAGAACCTTGAGAATGACTTGAGCTCCAATTCAGAGATTTGGGGAAGTGTGTGTTTTCCTGGTTTTGTGTCAGAAACACAATTTGAAGAACCCATGGACAGAATGAGAATGTTGACATATCCCAAAACTATTAAGGATACCAATCTTTAGAGGCAAAAGTCTCATACCATGTAGGGGGAAAGCAGAAATTTCAAAGACTCTTGTGTCAGGGGAAGATCAAGAGTCAAGTTGGAGAGTAGAGAAGGCCTGAACATTTCCTTATCCAGTCTTCATGGAACCAAGAACATTCCTATCATGCAGGCCAGGGAGCAGTGTAATCAATCTCCAACACGCTAAGAGGCAGTACTTAGCTAGTCTCCTGATAAAATCAGCTGCCTATTTTTGAACATGGCATGGTTTTTCTTATTTCTGCTGACCAATTTTAATATACATATATATATATATACATATATATCTGTATATATGTATATATATATACACGATATATATGTATACATATGTGTATATATATACACACATACATATGTATATATACATATAATGTATATATACATATATATAATTATATAATATATAAATATATAAAAATATTTTTAAATATATATATTCTCCTGGGTTTATGACTTTGCAGCTACTCTTAGGCATCAGGACCTCAGACATCCATGTCCTGTTATTTGGATGGAGGTCATGAGGTCATCAGATCAGAATAAGATGCCTCAGTGCAACTTTAATGGAGGAGTTGATTTTTTCACCAACTAGGTCAGTTCAAGTAGGCCTAGATATACAGTGGTCAGAAGAAGCACATGTCATTCTCCACGAGAAGCACATTTTATAGCATGCCATTTTGACTACAAATTGTGAGCTACTCTTAATCAGAAGGGGGAATACTTAGCATTCTTTTAGTCAGAAGAACTTACCTGATGCTTCAATGTGTATCTGAGGCAGCTAGAAATAGAAGTTGTAAGTTTGATAGATGGTGGATGAGAAGAAAAAGTATTAAACTCCTGCTGTTTATATGGGGCACAGAGTGGGAAAACATAAGGGTGACTTTTAGATTAAAAAAAAAAGAATTGAAAAAGCCATGGTAAAATGAGAGTAGGGCCCAGGCCACCCTCTTGAGATGGGCTGCCTTAGAGCTTCCATTTGGCAGGCTGGGAGCTCTGATGCCAGTCCTTGGGAAGAAGAGGAAAGTCGGAGGCTTCCTAGGGCAGAACTTGAAGGTCTGACCCACTGTTGATTAGATGACACATTTCTGAATACTTTTCTGTCATAAAAAGCTTCTCTAAGGCCCAGTGTCTTAGATGGGGCATTTGAGAGTCTATCTCTTTCAGCCTGAAACATTCTGAGGCTGCCTGAAACAGGGGGCACATATCCAATGTCCCTTTGGTGAGAACTAGAAAGTCTTAATCTATATTGGTCAGTTTGAGAAGGACTGATAGCTCCTTTAGAGGAGAAGATATAACCAGTATATCTCCTACTTTGAAGTGGGATCCTTTTGAGATTGCTTCGAACAAAATGTGTGTATCTGTGGCCCCCAAGGTCAGAAGGGTTATAAAGGGGGTATCCAGATTCATATTGGAGTGCTGGGTCTCTCCCTTGGTAGGAGAGGGAAGGTACCAGGTCCTCTGGTTGACATATGATATGACTGTAATTTCTTTGTCTAACAGGGAATGATGTTGTACTCCCTTTTGGAACTGGTGGAGGGATGAATCCCCATAAGATAGGAACCAAAGCTGTGCGGCTCCCGTTTGGAACTAATGGAAGGTTTCTCTCCCTCTTGGACAATAGGAACATGTTTTGAGCTCTCCCTTAGTAGAAACAGGGTGGCTGGTATCCTCTTGGGGTGACGATGAGTGTTTGACACCCCCATGGGGACTGTCTCCATCTTGAGATGACTCAATGCCTTCTTGGTCTGCAGGAGACCTTTTCAGGGCTCCATGGGTTTCAGAGGCATTCCTCTGTCCTTCTCCTGGTAAAAGTAGTGTGGTCTGGGAATCTCATGAGGAGAGGTGAAATGCCTGGGGCTCTCTTCATGAGAGGGAGTGTTTGTGTGCACTCTTCAGTAGAGATGGAGGATGCTATGCCCTCTTGGGGAGTAGCTTTGGTTTCTTATCTTTTTTGGAAGATGAAGAATATCTGAGCTCTCTTTCTGACAAAGAGGATGGTTTGCAACTCTCATGTTCAGAATTGAAAGCTTGAGTGTCCCTTTGGTCAGAAGGGGCCTCTTTTGATGTGGTTTTGGTAGACTTGGACTGTCTGTGAATGCCTTGGGGAGGTGGGGGGACTTCTGAGACCCTCCTCAGGAGATGGTGAGGATCACAGGCTCCTTTGGCAGAATCTGAAATGGTGAGGTTTCTGTTGGTCTCAGTTTCAAGCTTTGCACCCCTTTTGTCAGATTTGCAACCTCTTAACCCCGTTTGGAAGAATGGCAGAGTTCCCAGCCCTCATCTTCTGATGGCACAGATTTCAATCCTGTTTGGTCTAAAGAGGCATGTCTTGATCTTGTTTCTCTCAAATTAGAATGTCTGGAGCAACCTCCTGGAGAGGGAGAACGACTGACACCTTCTTTAGGAGGGGAACTGGAAGTGGGACTTGAGTCTTTTTTGGCATACTTGAAAGATGTGAGGCTACTTTCAGGCAGAAGAGATACGTTTTAAGACATCAAGTTCTGAAAGGGAAGTTTGGATATCCCCTTCAGGAAATGGACAGATTTCAATACCCTTTGGGTAGAATTGAAAGGTCTGGGGCCTTTCTTGGGGAAAAGAGGAACGCCTGTGGCGTTCTTTATGAGAAGAGGTAGGGACAAAATCATCATGTTCACAAAGTGACAGTCCCAGAAACTCTGTTGAAAAGGGAAGTTCCCACAGTGTCTTGGGTAGATGGCGTAGGTTCTAGAAGCCCCTGGGCTGGTTGAGAAAGTTCTAGAGTTTCCTGGGGAGATGCTGGTGTTCCCAGAATCCTTTGTTCCAGATACTAAAAGGGCCCAGAGCACCTTCATTAGTTTTCAAAGGCCCCAGAGCCCCTGGCACAGATGGCAAAAGATTCTAGAGTCCCTGACACAGAATCTGAACTTGTAAAAGTGCATTGGGTAGATGGCAGGGGTTCTTCTGACTCTGGACTAAGTGAATGAAGAAGGTTGAAACCTGAGGGAGGTTTTTGCAGGTGACAAAGGCTCTATAATCTCTTGGGGCAACAGGTGCTATTCTGCAGTGTTTTGCCACATGGCAATGTTTCTAGTGTGCCCAGGGCAGATTCAGAAAGACCAAGATCTTCTGGATTAGATGATGAATATCCTAAAATCTCTTTTTCCAAACAGGTTCCTGGGGGCTCTTGGGATAACAAGGAAGTTCCTGGAGACCCTTGGGTAGATGTCAATGTTCCTAGAACACCCTGGGCAGACAGGGAAGGATTGAGAGACAATAAGTCAGGCTGTGACACTGTCAAATCCAATTGGACAGATGGAGAAGATCCTAGACTCACTGTGGTAGATGCTGAGAATTTGAAATCTGGTGAAGGCATTGGGTGTTCCGACTTGCCATGGGTACAGGTGTAACCTTCCAGATTCCCCTGTAAAGACAGGCAAGGGCCTCCAGCTTCTTGAACAGATAACAAAGGTCCTGGATTCACTTGAACAGATAGAGACATTGTCAAAGGCCCTAGGGAAGATGATACAGATCCTAGTGTTCCTTGTCCAGATAAAGAAATTACCATAGGACCTTTGAAGAATGCATAGATCCTGAAGATTCTGAAGCAGGTGGATCTGTGTGTTGGGCCCTTTGAGCAGAATTCAAAGACTCATTTGGTCCCTGGCATGAAGAAGAAGGTCCTAGAGTACCCTCTGTAGGTTTAGAGAGATCAAAAGTCCCTTCTACAGAATGGGAAGTATCCGAAAGGCTTAGGGAAGAAAGTAAGGGAATAAGTTGGGCAGATATTGATAGTTCCAGAGATGAGCCACCAGATACCACATGTCTGTGGTAGATGTTGAAGATTTTTGCACACCTGGTGCAGATGATGAATATCCTAGAGGCCCCTGGGGAGATGGCAAAGGCTCAACAAAGCCTTGTGCAGTTGCAGAAATGGTCAGAGATCCTTGTTCAGATTTCAAAGTTCCTGTTGTCTTTTGAGCAGGGTGGGTATATCCCTGACACACTGGAGTAGATGGTGAATCTGCCACTGTGCAGGCGCTGTAGAGGTGCACTGTGTTCCTGTACCTTGTGTATGTAAAGGACTTGAAAACCTTTGGGGGGATGTAGAATGATGGGCAGAACTTTGCGTAGATGTGGATTGACATACTGTCCCCTGTGTAGATAAACAGGGACCCACAGCTCCATGAGCAGAACCCAAAGATGCTTGAGTTCCCTGTTCTGTTGAGGAAAGACCCAGAGGATTATAAGAACCTTCAGAACATTGTGATGTATTTATCATTGCCTGGGCTGAGATGGAAAGTTTCAGAAGCCCCTGGGATGATTGCAAAGGTGCTAGACAACCCTTGACCGGATGCAAAAGTTTCTGCACCTCCTTGAGTAGAAGATGAATGTCTACCAGGTTCTGGAGGTGATGGTGGCAAAGTTCCTAGAGTCGCTGACACAGGTTGAGAAGGTGATACATCCTCCCTCACTAGGGGGCGAATGGCCCAAGGTACTCTGTGTTTCTTTGTCTTGCCCCACAGGCAAAGTTTCCTCTGCTTGCCCTGGAAAGTTCCTTGGGCTTTTGAGAAGATAGCAAAGCTCCTAGAACCCCTGGAGCAGGTCCAAGTCGTCTGTGGGGAACATGATGAACATTGTCCAGTATGTTGAGCAGGTGGAGAAAAATGTAAGAGCCCTCTGGGAAGGAGTGGGGATGTTTCAAAGACTTTGGAACAGATGACACAGTTTCTATATGCTCTTGTTGGGATGTGGATGTTTTCAGAGACTCTTGGGCAGATAGGGAAGTTCCCAGAAACCCCTTGTGCAGATGACAAAGATCCTAAAGTTCCTTCTGCAGATAAGGGAATTCCAGAGGCACTTGAGCAGATGGAAAAATTCCTAGTTCCTGCTTGTCACTTTCTTTATACCTAGAGTCCCTGAGCTAGGACACAAAGGTTCGTTAATCCCCTGGGCAGCTATGCCCTTTCCCAAAGTGGTTTCTGCACAAAGGGAAGCTTGTGCAGGCACCTGAGTAGATGCTGAGGGTAATGGAGAAATTTGTGCCAATGCATGCGGCTCAAGAGCTGCTTGGGAATATAGGGAACTTGACACAGTTTTTGGCAAAGATGATGGAGGGGCTGGAACTTGCTTGTTTGGGTGAGGAATGCTTCGGGGTATGGGGCAAAGTTCCTGTAGTCCTTGGCACACACGGAGACCTTCCTAAAGAACCTGAGACAGAAGACAAATGCCTATGAGTATGCTGGGCAGACTCAGATGTTCCCAGAGTCTTTTGGGAAGATGATGACTGCTGGAGAGGATGTTGAGTACATCGTGACTGGCACAGAGTTGCCTGAGCAGATATGCAAAGTTTGGTAGACAGAAAATGTGCTAGATCACTGGAGACTTCTAAAGAAGATTCCTGAGATCCGTGATCATCTAGTGAATGTCCGGAAGGCCTCTGAGGGAGATGGCAGAAGGGCCTGTAGTCCCTTGGAAAGAAGGTGAGGTATCCTGAGATTCTACCATGTGTGATGAGTGCCCTAGCTCTTTTTGGGTAGATGTTGAATTCTCTGGAAACTCTGGGGTAGATGGCAAAGAACCCACAGTTTCTTGGACAGCCATAGAATGTTCTAGAGGCCATTGTTTACATCCCAAGTTGTGAGAGTCCCTGCTGTCGTTTGGGGAGGTTTCTGAGGCACAATCGTGCAGATGATGAAGGTTCACACTCCCTTTGGAAGATAACAATGGTTTTTAGTTTTGGTACTAGAAGAAGATCCTTAGTTTAGATGGCAAATTTTCTAGAGTCCTAGTTTCAGATTTGGGCAGTCGCCTAGCCCCTCTAGGAGACAGAGAATGTTTTTCAGCCCCTTGATTAGATGGCAATACTTTTTCTTCCTATGGGGCATGTCGAGTAGATCCTAATGCCCCTTTATGACATGGTGAAGGGGCCTCCAGTCCCTTGTGCTGATATAGATTGTCCCAGATTGGTCATTTTCTGATTGGTATTCTGTCCCTTCCCTTGTTCAGATGCCAAAGTCTCTAGGGTAACCTTGTGCAGAAGGATTTTAGATGCTTTACAAGGCGTGGAAGTTTTCAGAGATTTTGGGCTAATGGCACACATTCTAGACAATTCTTTTAGATGTGGACTTTCCCTTAGACCTTGGAACTTTAGAAAAGGTTGTGTAGATTTGAAGTCTATTTTGGAAAGTGACAAATCACTTTGAGCATGGCAAACATGTTCTGGAGCCTTTGGGAGAGATGAAGAAATTCCCTGAAGCCCTGGAGCAGATGGTGAACATACTAGAGCTTTTGGGGTAGACAGAGAAGGCCCCTGAGCCTTTTGGGAAGATACGGATTGTCCAGCATGCCCTTGGGTAGATTGGCAACTTACCATAGTCCCCTTGGTCATTTGTGGAACATTCCAAGGCCTTTGGGAGAGACATAGATGGTGTGGGACTCACCTGAGGAGTAGTTACAGCTTTTGAAGTTTCTTTGGCATCAGGAGATGATGCAAGCCCCCGTTTTGCAGAAGGAGGAAGGTCGAAACTGTCTTCATCAGATGGGAAACTTCTGAAGCCTCCTTTGTCAGAAGGATCAACTCTTAACCTGTTTTCCTAGAAACTCGATGCCTGGGGACCACTTTGTTAGAGAGAGGAACGTCTACCAGTTCCCCCCAGAGAAGGCATGTAAAAGGAACACTCTTGGGGTAGGTGGAGATAATTGTAGAGCACCCTGTTGAGATATAGTACATCCTAAGGCCTCTTGCTGAGATGGAGAAGGTCTTAATGTGCCCTGTGTACCTGTGCAAGTCTTGACTGTGGCTTCAGCATGTGGGGAAGGTACTAGAGCTACCTGTGTAGATGTGGTCTCTCCTAGAGCACCATGGACATGTGTGAGAGGTCTAAGAGCCTCATGGGCAGGTAGGGAAGTTTCTAGACCTCCTCCTTGTGTACATGCGGAAGTTCGAAGGGAACATTCTTCAGCCTGAAGAAGGGAATAACACCTTTTGTATAGAAACGTCAGGCTTCATTGCCATTTGGATGGGCAAAAACAGCTTCCAAGGCCCTTTGGAAGATAAGGTAGAATCCAGGAGCCTTTAAAGTATTTGGAATATGTTCTGGAGACACTTGTGGGCATGGAGAAGGACCAACGGCCCTTTGTGCAGATGAGGAAGAGTCTATAGCACCATTGTGTAGTTGGAGAAGATGGCTGATCCTCTTGAAGAGATAGGGAAGTTCCCATAGCCTCCTGTGAAGTTTGGGGAGATCCCATGGATTCTTGTGCATAGGTGGAATCCAAGAAATTCCCTTTTTTAGATGTACAGGATGCTCCAGACTCTTGTGTATGCATATCACGTCCCACAGCCCCTCTTACACATGGGATTGGATCCAGAACATTCTGTACAGGTGGAATATGTCCTAGAACATCTTTTGTAGATGTGCCACATCCACAAGCCGTTTCTAAAGATGGGGCTGTGGCTAGAACTCCGTTTGTATATGTATTCTGTCCCACAGTCCCTTCCTGAGTTGGGTTAGTACTTGGAGAAATTTGTACAGTTTTGGAAAATCCTAGCATATCTGATGTGTTAGTAGAAATTTTTAGAGGCCTCTCCTACTGATACAGAATGATCTAGATTCCCATGGGGAGGCAGGGAAGGTTGTATTGTCTCAGCACACTGTACAAGTATGGAACTTGCATGGCTCACTGGCATTGTTTTGGTACAACCTTGGCTCTTTGGTCCTGATGACAAGTCAGGAGGGCCCTTTTGGATGGTAGGGGATATATGAATAATTCTCTGTCAGATATGGACATTTTGAAGCCCAGCTGTTTAGAAGGAGCATCTTTCATTGTCCTTTTGCTGGAGTGGGAATTTTCAGGATCCCTTTTCACAGAAGGAGAATATGTTATTCTCCGTTTATGTGGGAGAGCAGACTTGAGAACATGTCTTTGACATCTTCTGTAGAGGGAGACAATCCTAGTGCTCCCCTGACAGATTGGGACGGTCTCAGAACCCCTGATGAAGATGGTGAAGGTGCTAGATGAATTTGTGTGTGTGCAGAAGGCACAAGAGTCCCTTGGGTGGCCTCGGGTGTTCCCAACACAATCTTGTGTCTGTGTGGAACTCTCAAGAACTCCTTCTGAAAATGACAAAGGTCCTTGAGCTCCTGGTGTAGATGTTGGAGAGATTTTCTCCACTTGGGCAGGTGTGAGCGTTGTGAGGCTCACATGGGAACCTGTGATTGCATTTAGCCCCCTTTGGACTGTAAGAGATGATCTAAGCCCATTTTTTAATGGTGTGGGACTTTGAAAGTCCTCCTGGATTAAAGGGGAAGTTCTGAAATCCCCTTGGTCAGCAGGGTCAGTTCTCAAGCTCACTTTACTAGAAGCAGTTTGCTTAAGGCACTTTGGGGATGAGGGGGAACATTTTTGGCTGTCTTTGTGAGAGGACTTATCTCTCTTCCTTGCTTTGGCAGCTGTCAAACACGTTAAACTCTCCTGGGAAGAAGTGGTAGGACTTGTTCCATTTGTGAAAAATGAGAAGTCACTGATCTTACTTTTGGGAGAAGAAGGTTTGGAGCTGTCTTTTTCTGATGGGGCCTGTTGTAGGTCCCCTTGACCAGAGGGGTCTTGCCCAACATGCTTTGGAGGAGAAGTGGAAAGTTTGGAGACCTGTAGGGTAGGGGATAAAACTTTTGAACCTCCTTCTGGAAGAGGAGACATGTATGATTTTCCTTTCAGGACAAGTGGAAAGTCTTTGGGATGCCTGGGCAGATGTGGAATGTCCCACAGACCCTTGGAAACCTTTGGTTAGTTCCAGAACACTTTGGTGGGATACAGACCGTCCCTGAGCATCTGGAGGAGAAGTGGAAGATCCCAGAACTCCTGGCTAGATAGGGGAAGGGGTGTAGGGAACCTTGAATGTGTGGGGAAATTACCTGTTCACATTGGCCTGCAGAAGACTCAGCAGAAAGATGACCCAAGCACAGCAAAGAATCGGCGGAAGATGACCCAGGCACAGCAGAAGAGTCAGGCAGAAGAGGTTTCAGGCACAGCAGAAGAATCAGCACAAGATTGTTCCAGGCAGAGCAGAAGAATCAGCAGAAGATGGCCCAGGCACAGCAGAAGGGTCAGGCAGAAGATGTTCCAGGCACAGCAGAAGAATCAGCAGAAGATGTTCCAGGCAGAGCAGAAGAATCAGCAGAAGATGTTCCAGGCACAGCAGAAAGGGTCAGCACAAGATGTTCCCAGGCACAGCAGAAGAGTCCAGCAGAAGATGACCCAGGCACAGCAGAAGAATCAGCACAAGATGTTCAGGCACAGCAGATGAGTCAGCAGAAGATGTTCCAGGCACAGCAGAAGAATCAGCACAAGATGTTCCAGGCAGAGCAGAAGAATCAGCAGAAGATGGCCCAGGCACAGCAGAAGGGTCGCAGAAGATGTTCCAGGCAGCAGCAGAAGAATCAGCAGAAGATGTCTCAGCACAGCAGAAGAATCAGCACAAGATGTTCCAGGCAGAGCAGAAGAATCAGCAGAAGATGGCCGCAGGCACAGCAGAAGGGTCAGCAGAAGATGGCCCAGGCACAGCAGAAGTGTCAGCAGAAGATGGGCCCAGCCACAGTGTGATCTTCTTTGAAGTTTGAACTGGCATCTTCAGTACTGTGCTTTGTAGATGTTCCAGGTACACTGCGACCCAACTGGTCAAAGTCCATAGGTTCTTCAAACCCAGTAGACACTGGCCCGGCTTTTCTTCACCTTCCAGGTATGGGCACAGAAGATAAGGCCACTCTTTTTCTGGTGGCAGGCTGTAAAACAGATGGTCTGGTGTCCCTAGTCAGTGGGTTACTCATACCCTCAGGAACCCTCAGAGGGCAGTGGAACTGTCAATGTCCTATTCTCTTTCAGATCCCTCAGAGGGTCCAGGGTACTCTTATTGGCTGAAGCCTTTATAAGATCTTTGAGTTCCTGTAGCTTTTCTGTAACCTTAGCGTCCGGTTTCTTGAATCTCTGGTCTTCATAGGGCTTTATGCACCTGAACTTGTGCCTAGTCGGTCTAATGAGTCCCGGAGGTACAAAAGTCCCTTGGGTCTCTGCTGATCAGTGCTTCCCCCATTGGGGGACACTGAAGGGGGTCCCAGGCCGTGGAGGCTGGGAACCCTGCAAGTGCTTCCCCCTTGGGGTAGGGTGTGAATATCCGGTTGGGGACACTGAAGGGAGTCCCAGGCCGTGGAGGCTGGGAAAACGGAGGTCTACGGTCAGAGGGTAAAAGTCCTTGCTGAGGCTCGCTGGCCTCTCTCCACACGTCTGGCCATTTTGAGTCATTAAGGAAATTGAAAGAAGAAATGGGAAAGGGTCTACTACCCCTTGAAGGGGCAGCGAATGTACTTGCCAATGGTGATTCACAGAAAGTAGCAGTTAAGCAGGATCGTTTGAGAGCGACTTTCTCTCCCAAGAAATGTGGACCGCGTCCAGGAGGTGAAGGGCACAGAACTAGAGTGACTGTTGTTCTCGAGAATCAAGCATAGCTCCACAGCGGCGGTCCTCGGGCCTGCACGGGCCTGCACGGGCCTGTCTCGAGCTGCCTCACCTGGCAGTTCTGCTTGCAGTAGCAGGGCAAATCATCCAAGCGTTCTGAATGGGGAGGGACACTGAGGACCGTCTTCCTTAGAGTCCAGAGTGCTACCTGGTCTGGTGCCCACTGTCAGGGGCCATGACAAGGAATTGTTGGAGCATCATGATTGGAAAGGGCAAGGGGTGCTTAGGAGACTGTGCTCTCAAGTCCCATTTGTGCCAGGATAGAACCCTCTAACTGGAGGCCATCGATGTTGCAGTGATGTCTGTTGGAGCCAGTCGTAGCTGGATGGGAAAGGCTGATCCAGAACCTTGCTCATCAGAGTCTGTGGGGGCTAGACAGTCACTTGCATTTTGTGCTACGGAAAGAACAAGTGAGAGAATTTGAATAGAGCTTAGAATGTATGGAATGATATTAGCAGAGAGTATTCTGTATTTTAAAGATGATCTATTCTAGGATATATTTATGACAACTCTGAGCCTTCCTGGATGCAGAAAGGCATCTCTAAATGACTAAATAATGCTTACTCTGCAATATTACTATGGTGCAAATAATATGCTATTATAGGTATTGTTTGGAAAATAAGAACAAACAATAGTCTCCTTAGAGTACAGATGCAAGTTGTATTTCAAACACTTCCATCTGTGTTTGACTAAGTGCATTAGATTCAGAACACAGATGCAGTTGGACTCCTAAATGTAGCACCTATGGGCTTAAACAATTGCTTTGCCTGTCCCAGTTTACAGGTTGAGTTCCTATAACATTTACATGTTTGGGTTACTTTTGGAAGGTCATCCAATTCTCCTGAAGACACAATAGACTAATGACTCACATTAGTGGCTCTGCCTGGGCCGATCGGTTTCATTCCAGTGACACAGCTGGAGCATAGTTGCACAAGAATGATTTTTGAAACCCTTAGCCAAGTTGATTCTTTGAAAGGTCATGTTTGTATAGCAGTTGATACACTGAGAAAGTGTAAAATTGCTTATACGTATGAAGATACCATTTTACTGACATGAGAAACTTGATTTGGTTGTTACACACCTTGCCAGTGTATTTGAGCAGTTTTGATCTTGATGGATGAAGGGGGCATTTGTTTGGGTGCTATATTTGATTTTTTGTGAATGATTTCTGTTTCCCTTTGGCTACACAACCAATAAGCCTTGCATCATTCAGAAGCACAGGGGGGCACTTTCCTATCATTTAATTATTTCCCTGTGCCATTAGCTTGGTGCTTTGCTCCATTCTTTCTCCTTGGAATTTCCAAATGCTTCATTACCCACTTTCTTGGTTTAACCCCAATATATCCCAATAATTTCATTTTAAAGGCATCTGCTGCCGAGGAAAATCCGTTCTTTTCTTACAGTCTGGGGTAATTCTGTTCTTGACTAATTCTGTCTTTACAGTGCTTATCCTCATACTAGTACATATCATAACTTTTGTCTTGCTTATCTGAATTTCCTGTTGATCTTTGACAATCTTTGAAGAGATTGAATTTACATACCAGAATATTCCTGCTAGGCATGACTCAACAAAATTGGAAAATCTGGATGAAATGGACAATTTTCTATACAGATACCAGGTACCAAAATTAAATGTGGAGCACATAAACCATCTAAACAGTCGCATAACTCCTAAAGAAGTAGAAGCAGTCATTAAAAATCTCCCCACCAAAAAATGTCCGGTGCCAGATGTTTTCAGTGCAGAATTCTATCAGACCTTCAGGGAAGACCTAGTACCAATCCTCTTCAAGCTATTCAATCAAATAGAAACAGAAGGATCACTACCCAATTCATTCTATAACGCTACCATTATGCTCATACCTAAAACACAGAAAGACTCAACATTGAAAGAGAACTACAGACCAATCTCTCTTATGAATATTGATGCAAAAATACTCAATAAAATTCTCTCAAACCAAATCCAACAACACATCAAAACAATTATCCATCAAGATCAAGTAGGCTTTATCCCAGGAATGCAGAGATGGTTCAGTATTCAGAAATCCATCAATGTAATCCACTACATAAATAAACTCAAAGAAAAACACCACATGGTCATCTCACTAGACGCTGAGAAAGCATTTGACAAAGTTCAACATCCCTTCATGTTAAAAGTCTTGGAAAGATCAGGAATTCAAGGCCCATACCTAAACATAGTAAAAGCAATATACAGCAAGCCAGTAGCCAACATCAAACTAAATGGAGAGAAACTTGAAGCAATCCCACTAAGATCAGGAACTAGACAAGGCTGCCTACTCTCACCTTAACTATTTAATATAGTACTGGAAGTCCTAGCTAGAGCAATTAGATAACAAAAGGAAGTCAAAGGGATACAAATAGGAAAGGAAGAAGTCAAAATTTCACTGTTTGCAGGTGATATGATAGTATACTTAAGTGACCCTAAAACTTCCACCAGAGAACTCCTAAACCTCATAAACAACTTTAGCAATGTGGCTGGATATAAAATCAACTCAAACAAATCAATAGCCTTCCTCTACTCAAAGGAAAATGGGCTGAGAAAGAAATTAGGGAAATGACACCCTTCACAATAGCCACAAATAAAATAAAATATCTTGGAGTGAATCTAACCAAGCAAGTGAAAGATCTGTATGACAAGAACTTCAAGTCCCTGAAGAAAGAAATTGAACAAGATCTCAAAAGATAGAAAGATCTCCCATGCTCCTGGATTGGCAGGATTAACTTAGTAAAAATGGCCATCCTGCCAAAAGCAATCTACAGATTCAATGCAATACCCATCAAAATTCCAAATCAATTCTTCATAGAGATAGAAAGAACACTTTACAAATTCATTTGGAATGACAAAAAACCTAGGATAGTGAGAACTATTCTCAACAATAAAAGAACTTCTGGGGGAATCACCATCCCTGACCTCAAACTGTACTACAGAGCAGTAGTGATAAATACTGCATGGTATTGGTACAGAGACAGGCAGGAAGATCAATGGAATAGAATTGAAGACCCAGAAATGAACCTGCACGCACACCTATTGTCACTTGATCTCTGACAAGGGAGCTAAAACCATCCAGTGGAAAAAGGTCAGTATTTTCAACAAGTGGTGATCGCTCAACTGGAGGTCAGCATGTAGAAGAATGCAAATTAAACAATTCTTATCCCCTTGTACAAAGCTCAACTCCAAGTAGATAAAGGACCTTCACATAAAGCCAGACACACTGAAACTAATAGAAGTTGGAGAAGACCCTCGAATACCTAGGCACAGGGGAAAAGTTCCTGAACAGAACACCAATGGCTTATGCTCTAAGATCAAGAATCGACAAATGGGACCTCATCAAATTTCAAAGCTTCTGTTAAGGCAAAGGACACTGTCAACAAGACAAAACGGCAACCAACAGATTGGGAAAAGATCATTACCAATCCTCGATCCAATAGAGGGCTAATATCCAATATATACAAAGAACTCAAGAAATTATTCGCCAAACAACAAAATAACCCCATTAAAAATGGGGTACAGAGCTAAACAAAGAATTCTCAACTGAGGAAACACGAATGGCTGAGAAGCACCTTAAGAAATGCTCAACATCCATAGCCATCAGGGAAATGCAAATCAAAACACCCTGAGATACCACCTGACACCAGTTAGAATGGCTAAGATCAAAAATTCAGGTGATAGTAGATGCTGGTGAGGATGTGAAGAAAGAGGAACGCTCCTTCATTGTTGGTGGGGTTGCAAGCTGGTACAACCACTCTGGAAGTCAGTCTGGCAGTTCCTCAGAAAACTGGACATAGCATTACCTGAGGATCCAGCTATACCACTCCTGGGCATATACCCAGAAGATGCTCTCCATCATATAACAAGGACATATGCTCCACTATGTTCATAGCAGCCTTATTTATAATAGCCAGAAGCTGGAAAGAACCAAGATGTCCCTCAACAGAGGAATGGATACAAAATATGTGGTGCATTTACACAACGGAATATTACTCAGCTATTAAAAATAATGAATTCGAAAAAAATAATGAATTTGAGAAATTCTTAGGTAAATGGATGGAACTAGAAAATATCATCCTGAGTGATGTAACCCAATCACAAAAGAACACACATGGTATTTACTCACTGATAAGCGGTGATTAGCCCAAAAGTTTGAAACAACAAAGATTCAACTAACAGACCACATGAAGCTCATGAAGAAGGAAGAACAAGTGTAGATGCCTAGATCTTTCTTAGGAGTAACTAAACACCCAAGGGAGCAAATATGGAGACAAATCGTGGGACAGAATCTGAAGGAGCTGTTGTATGGAGACCATTTCACCTGGGTATTCATCCCATGTACAGTCACCAAAAATAGATGCCAATATGGATGACAGGAAGGGAAAGCTGACAGCAGCCTGATAAGGCTGTCTCCTTAGAGGTCCCCCAGAGTCTGACCTACCCAGAGGCAGATACTCACAGCTAACCACTGATCTGATCAAGGGTTTCCCAATGGAGAAGTTAGAGAGAAGACTGAAGGGTTGGTGGCCCCATGAGGAGAGCAACAATACCAACCAGCCAGAGCTCCCCAGGGTCTAAACCACCAGCCTAGGAGAACATATGGATGGACACATGACTCCAGCTGTATATGTAGGGGAGGATGGCCTTGTTGGGCATAGTTGGGAGAGGAGATCTTTGGTCCCATGAAGGCTGAACACTGAGTGGGGGGTAGGTGGGTGCACACCCTCATAGAAGCAGGAGGAGGGGGATGGGATAAGGGGTTCCTGGGTGGTGGTGGGAATGCAGTAAGGGAATAAAATTTGAAATGTAAATATTATATCCAATAAAAGAGGGGGAAAAAAGAAAAGTGGTTAGAACCAACATCCTTAATAAAATGTCAGCCCTCTTAAAAATTATCTTGATACTAAAATTTGTTTTGAGAATTGTAAATTGCAGAATGATCAGCCTTGGTGTATCTACTCATCAAGCAAGCTGGGCAGACCTGCTCAAACCTCTGATGTCCTGGAATTCCATCTTGATGCAGTGAAGACACAGCATCAGAGGCTTATCAATTTACTCTCCCCCCACTCCTCTTCTAATATCTCAAAGCTTATAATCAGCTTGAAGAAGCTAATGAAGAGTCAGCGCCCCTATTCCCTGGGCTTGGGGACTAAGGTGGTAAATGTTGGGCTGTCTTTCTAGGGGAAAGTAGTGGTTTTGTGAGAATAGAGAGGATTAGCTAGAATTTATTGCATAGCCATAACCTATTGGTAGAAATCTGTACAATTATTATCAAGATGAAGATATAATTTCTTAAATGGCACTAATTTACTTTGATTACAAATTTTAAGGTTTTCATTGGTACGAGCTTCTTATTGATATAAAAGTGAGATGAATATTGTTACTCTCATTGGCATTGTACCAGTATAACACATTTAGGAATACAAGGCTTAGACCCAGTCCTTCTTTAACTTTTTTTTTTTACAGATTTGAGATGGTTAGCCTGTGAGTTAAGGGACTATAGCAAATTCATGGCTTGGAGTTTATTGTTAGGGTGTTTTCTATGTTTTACTTAGAAATAGCTGAGTGGAGTTAACAGACAACATTTCAGATTACCTCACATGGATAGTTTGTTTTCAAAACGTCAGAAGATCAGAGAATTGACGTGACAAACATTTCTGTATTAATGTTCATTTTGATTAGAGACCTGTCTGCTCCTGACAGCTTCCTGTATTGAATTCTAAGACGAAATTGAGCATCTTTGGAGTTACTCCAGTTGTGGTGAGACAGCCACTAGACAAGAATTGCCTCTCTCCATCTACAGACAAATTACTGTCCAGAAAAGGACACACTTGCAGAATGGTCAACTGATTATATCTGCCTAGACAGAGTAATCAACCCTTAATGATTCTGCAGTACTAAGGTCTGTCAGATGATCCTGGGCCAGAAGGCTGAAGATTTGATGCTCCAACATTCGGTAGTATAGGGGCTTTTCAGGTGTTCAGCGGTCTCTATAAATTGGCTAAGTTTTAGAAGCTATGCTTAGTGCTTCCCATAACTTCAGTTAACTCAGTCATTCTGGATTTCTGGTGGGGTTGAAGACCTATAGTCTCATAACCAATCCTGGCTATTTACTTTGAGAGAAAAGATCTGAGTAGATGGTTTTCAGCTGACATTCATTCTAAAGCCAAAAAGCCAGGATCAAAAGTAAATGTGTTAGTTAGAAGAAATGACAGAGGTTCTGGTTAGTCAACAGAATGATGGACTGGGTATTAGGACTATCTTGTACCTCACTGGTACAATTAGGAATAAGTATGCTCTAATTGTATTTTGAGAGAAAAGTTCTACTTTAACAGGAAGAGTGATATCTAAGTGGGAAGGAGTACTGAGAGGAAGAGATGGAACAAGGAGAGAAGATGAAGAAGAGGAGAAGCTAGGTGATGAGAGAGAGAAAGAGAGAGGGGGCATGGAGGCAGATGTTCACATGTCTCCACCAGTCAAAGATAGTTTTTGTATCTAGGTTGGGTATTGGGTTACACTTCTGATTGAGCATTACCAAACTTATAAATCCTTTGATTAACATTTTAAAAAAATCGTATAAAAGCAAAAAGGAAAGGGGGGGCATGGGACAGGGGTGTTCTAGGGAGGGGAAATGTGGAAAGGGGATGGCATCTTAAATGTAAATAAAATATAAAATAAAAAATCAGAAAAAAATGAGACAGGAGGATGAGCTAGATGAATTGTCCTCAGTCTAAGGGATGTGCCTAGAGAAGAGCTGTGTGCCTCACATGAAATCGTAGGTGATGAGAATTAAACATGAGGTCAATATCTTGTTTTGCTGTTCTTAGCCCCCTGGGTTTTCTAAGTTGGAAGACTGAGAAATAAAGTGGAATGTCTGTAGTCCAGTTCATCCACACTGACGCTTAATCAGTTTCTAACATCTATATTGTGAAAACATCTAGACAAAACTTGGGGGTCAAGGGAGTAGCCAGAGATCACTGTCTCACTGCTCCATACATGGGCTTAGGTGCATCAAAGAGCGATGGACGAAGCAGAGGGCTAGCCTCTGACAGTGTCCAAGATTCTCCATTTCAGATGATCTACCTTGAACATGTCATCCAGCAGGTCATGTTTCAACAGACCTGGTGACCTTGGAAGCTTGCCCTGTGGTACCTCTTCAATGGTGTACAAGGAGTTTCTTGGCAGGCTTCCTCTGGGAACTGAAGACATGTGTGACCAACTAATTACTCTGAGATTCTGATTTTAGGACATAGGGTCAAAGTTGTGGAGTCTGGGGATCTCGGTAGTGTTGTGAAACATGAGCTTGTCCCATTCTCTTGTCATTGCCTCAGATTAACTACTGCCAGGGGTCACATGGTAGGCTTTATGGAAATGTCTCCCTGCCTTTGTTTGCTGCAGGGACATCTTAGAAGGTACATTTTGGATATGGGATTCCTTGGGCCCAGGGAGTCTGGAGCTGGAAATTGGTTGTATCCAGAGATTTTGAGAAACTGTTACAGGGTGTTCCAGGGCTGGGTCTTCATGTTAGAAGGCTTTCTCATAACTTTCAGTCCCAAGACAGGCTGTTAATTGGGGGAACTTGGCAGGACAGGATGTAAATATTTGCCTGTTACATTGCTGGAGTCCTGATTCTATCCAGGGTTGGGGCTTTGGAAGTGGACACGTATGACAACAAAAACAATGAAAATACTAATGAAATAAAGAAAATGTTTGGAGTGTGAAAAAAAAGAACTTCCTTTTGTCCTGATTAAAAGTATGTGTCATGTTAACAAACCAGTTTTTCTTTGTATTTTGTGTGTTAATCCCCTTAAAGTCCTAAAGAATACTTTATCTGCACATAGAAATTCAAGGTGAACAGCTGGTTTATTTCAACATTTGCTGTGCCACATTCTATGGACTATGTGACTTCTTGAAATAAATTGTGTGTGTGTGTGTGTGTGTGTGTGTGTGTGTGTGTGTGTGTGTGTGTGTGTGTCTTCTACCTGAAACAGGGTAGAACTTTCAATGATTTCATGGTGTTTTCCTTTGTTTCTATTTTCTGGTGTCTAGATTTACTCCAAAATTTTCAGCATATCTGTTTTTCTATTCTGTGTCCTTTCACACCTAAATGTACCTTCTGCTTTAATGTCACATATTTTATTGTCCTCTCTCTTTCTAACCTCCTCAAATCTTGTCTACTTCTGTTAGTGGTCCACTTTCTTGATTCATGACCTGCAAAAACACACACAGACATACACACAGACATACACACACACTCGTACACACACACACTGAAGCCACACTCACAATGCACATATAGTTCTTGATTCAATAAACGAGAAAAAAACATGGGACATTTTACTTTACTGAGTGTGTTTTATCAGTGAGCATTTTGAAAGTTTAACCCCTGCACTACATTTCTTTCTGTATAAGATCATTATTCTTTAGACATTTTTCACTTTTTGTCTCATATGAAGTTAATTTAATGTTGCTGTGATAAAAACACAATGGCCAAAAGCAAGTTGGGAAGGAAAGGTTTGTTTGGCTTACACTTCCACATCACTGTTCATCATCAAAGGAAGTGAGGGCAGGTTATCAAACACAGCAGGAACCTGGAGACAGGAGGTGCTGATGCAGAAGCCATAGAGGGATGCAGCTTACTGACTTACTCACATGTTCAGCCTGCTTTTATATGGAACCCAGGACCACCTTCCATCATTCACTTACTAAGAAAATGCTCTACAGGCCTGCCTACAGCATATTCTTATGGAGGCATATTCTCAGTTGTGTCTCTGTCCTCTCTGATGACCCTGCTTTGTGTAAAGATGACACAAAACCAACCATCATGCATGTGTGTGTGCTATTTCTTACTTTAGTGTGTATTCTTCTGTGGTTTGGTTTTCTTTTACATAGACTTCTAGCTGGCCTGGAATTCACTATGTAGTGCAGGACGACCTTGACCATCTTGTGATCTTCCAGTCTCTGCCTCTTGATTGTGGAAGTCATTATAGTCACACACCATGCAACTCTTCTTGGAGTTTGTTTTTCTAACACACTCACTTTCAGTTTCACATTTAAATAGACACTTTTGTTACAGAGGGGACAATTTGGAGGTCTTTTATTCTTAAGAATAACCTATCATTTTGCAAAGAAGAGCTCACTCAACAAGTAGACAGGCTGTAAGTTTTGGTAGCTGTCAGGAGAGAAGAGAGGGATAGGAGAAATAGAGAAAGCCATCCCTTTGGAGTCAGGGTACAAGAGAGCAGGAAGTTTCATCAGTTGAGTCAGTAGTTTACTGTGCTGGAGGTAAATGATGGGCATGCCTAAGCCCTTCATATAAGAAAGGAGAATTCCAGAGTGTCAGAACAGGTTTTGACACAGTTTTTTTACTGATATCTGAAAAAGAAAAGAGAAGAAGAAAGACACACACACACACACACACACACACACACACACACACAAAGACATAAACACACTCACTCACTCACTCACTTACTCACTCACAGGCATGCACATGCCCATGTTGACACAAAAACGATATAGTTAATACTGCATGTCTGTGCATTTAAAATTGTGTTTGTGTGTTGGAAGTATGCATGCCTCTGTGTAGGGTCTGTGGATGCACAAAGAAGAGGCAAATGCACAGCTTACACGTGACTGTGTGTAGACAGGCTTCTCCATCCCTGTACTTCACATGCTTCCCCATCTGCTTCACTCTCTCTTCCACATGCTTGTTTTCCCCTTTCTCCACCTCCTAGTGTAACATGAGAGAAATCTGTGAACTCATCATTCACCCCCGCTTCCTTCTGACCAGAGGCAGTTGTTCTGTGGAGTTGTGGTCCCATCTGAAAAAGCACCCAGTAGTACCAGACACATTAAATATTAGTATTTCCTAAAAAGGAGACTGATTTTATTACCACAGAATGCAAGATGGGCTGAAAATGATCAATATGACTCAACTTATGTAGTTATATGTGGCAGATAGCTCGTGTTAGGGCATCCCAGTGAAGACAGCTCTTTGGTGTAGGGGTAAGATTCAGGCCAGTGACCGATATCAGTTTAATTATGGTCATATGTGCTTTTGAGTGTTGTTTGAAATTTTGTATCTGGGAAGGAATTGTAAAAATACTTGTTCTCTGTTTGCATAAAAAATAAGGCAGAGGGTTGTAGCTGCCTGCAGCCAAGATAACTGGGTTCACCTGAAAGGGAGGCTGGGAAGGGAAGAAGGGATGGAAGGGATGGAAGGGAAGAGATGAAGCCAAGACAAAGTTCTCTGATCAAGGATCCAAGTTTAATGTTCCGGTTTCAAATAAAAGTGGGAGCCCCACACCCACCACCAGAATGCCTTCTTGCAGTGGGAGGTTTCTCAAGGCAAGCTCAGCAGGCAGTCTATTCTTCTCAGCTCCTATAGCAGATTGTAGGCCACCAAGGTGGGTAATGCCTCCTGGTCCTATTGTTTGGTCTACAAGATCCTTCAGGCCTGCTCAAGGCTGGGGAAGGGCACAGAGGGTGGCTCAATTAGTAAAGTGATTATCTAGTGAACAGGAGGACATCAGTTCCATCCCCTGGAATAAAAAAATGTGTGTGATAGAACATGCTTGCCTGTGAATGTAGAGACACAGATCCCAGGGGCTTGCTGAACAGCCAGCCTAGACTACCAGGGTGTTCCAGGATAGTGACAAACCTTGTTTGAGAAAAGCGCCACCTGAACTGTAAAACTGGAGTCTCTCTTTCTTCTGCCTCCTGCCACATGCATGTACACACGCGTACATCTCTTCTACACACACGTCACACACACACATACACAACTTGATAGAGGATGTACATGTATATATCTTCTGTACACAGTGACAGTATTGTGCTCTGTGGGACCGTGAAAGGATGGCTTGGCAGACACCAGAAACCACAGTGCTCATTTTCATGGAGCAAATGAGTGAATGGACAAATGGATTCCCTCTGTGTGCTCTGTGTGTGCATGCATGTGCGTGTTGTCATACTAGCTTCTACAGCTTCATCATGTCTATTCTTTATATTCACCTTAGACCAGACTGGGTTCCAATCTCGGTTTATATTAGATATACCTAGAGATACTAAGTGTTGTATGCCAATGAGAATTAATCCAGACTATTGCTCTTCCCCTCCCCACCATACAGTATACATCAGACCTGACTTGCCTGATGTAGTTCTGTGATACCCCACGAGGTGGCAGCACTATATTCTTCCAAGTTAATGAATGGGGCTGGATGTTTTACAGAGTAGCAAATATACCCAGTTAATGTATTCTAGGTGTGTTGGAAGTTTTGCGGGTATACTAGAGTCAGTTTCATTCAGCAATTACACACAAATCGAGTGCCTCAACATTTCACTTCATCTCCACTCAGTGGTGAAAGTGAGCCAGTTCAAAAGGTATATCCAGGGCATTTTATGAGAATATGGATCCATACTGGGATTGAAGTCTGTGGGCTCTCAGGTTGTGTTTCCACGTATTCCAACCCCTCTCCAGAAGACTATGGTAATGCCTACATAGATCCCTCCCTGTCAGACACCTTCACGTCTCTGTCAATCATCAGCCAAAC
>NW_023046483.1:0-52874 GCF_011762505.2 Arvicanthis niloticus
TAAGACTATTTTTTTCTGATTCATAAAATGTAGTTTGATGTCAAGAGCAAATACACTAAACACAGAAGTGGATATAGCACAAAAGCGAGTATAATTTTAGTATGAAGTTAGAGATGACCCACTGTATATGTGCTCTTTTTCCTTACAAAACACAGAATTCTAGAGATACACGGAAGAAATACCAATGAGTACTATCAATGAAGGAATATGATTTTGATTCTGTATCATTATGTTGGATGATCAATAAGATCACTTACTCTCTTTTACTCCAGCTTTTCTAACATACTTATTGTAGATTTCTTCCCAAATAGCTCTAGGTATTATAAAGACTTCTTAGCTTTCTTTACCTGTGGAACCAAGAACAAATGTACAGGATACTAATTTTGGGATTTAATGCTTAGAATTCCTTACAAAAAATAGGCATTAAGAACAAAAGTAATCTACACTAGATGAGATAAATCAATGCATTTTTCAGGCTGTTTGGACGTGGTTGATACAGAAGTGCACACATAGCTGACTTTTTTTTTTAGATCACTCCTTCTTTAGCTTTAGAAGATTGTGACAATGGTATTATAATTACAGCATTTCATTTCCCCCTTATATGAATTGGAACTACAAAAATTGCACTGAAAGTCTTCTAGGTTTCTGAAGAACCTGCTTTGCTCACCTCCTACTTATTCTCTTCCTTTCATAGCACCCTTTGTCTCTACTGTAACACTCTTTTACTGCTTAGGATGAACTGGTCTTTTTTTGTTTGGGTGTTTTGTTTGTTTGTTTGCAATTGACAAAAATCTAAGAAGTCAATGCATTGCAATCAAATAGACGATTTGGAAGCTAATGAAAACCATAGCAAGTACCTATGATTTTAATATTTTCTTGTTTCTTTTTTTGCAACATTTTTTTAAATTAATCATTCCATTTGTTTACATCTCAAATGACATCCCACTTGTTGGTTACCCCTCCAGAAGCCCCCCATCCCACAACCTTTCTCTCCTCCCTCCCCTTTGCCTCTATGAGGGTGCTCTTCCAACCACCTAGTTTCTCCTGCTCACCCCTCCAGCATCTTCTTACACTGGGGCATCAAATTTTCCACAAGACCAAGGGCCTACACTCCAACTGATGTCAGACAAGACCATCCTCTGCTACGTATGTATCTGGAACCATGCATTCCTCCCTGTCCACTCCTTGGTTGGTGGTCTAGTTTCTGGGAGCACTGGATGGTCCTGCCAGCTGATGTTGTTCTTCCTATGGGGCTGCAGTCCTCCTCAGTTTCTCCAGTTCTTCCACCAACTTTCCTATGAGGGTCCTTAAACTTAATCTGATGGTTGGCTTCAAGCATCCCCATCTGCATTGGTCAGTTGCTAGCTGAATCTCCCAAGGAGCAGCTACACCAGGTTCCTGTCAACAAGTGCCTCTTGGCAACAACACCAGTGTTGGGTATGGTATCTCTAGACATGATGAATCCCCAGGTGGGGCAGTCCCTGGATGGTCCTTCCTTCAGTCTGTTCCATTTTTTGTCCCTGTTCTTTCTTTGGACAGGAACATTTCTGGGTTAAAAACTTTGAGATTGGTGTGTGGCCCCATCCCTTGACCGAGGGCCATGTTGTGTCTACTGGTTCTGTCACCCCTTCTCTGCTAAAATCATCCCAGTTGCGGTTGGATCCTGGGAGCTTCTCTTTTCCCTGGTGCCTGGGACCCTCCAGTGGCTTTTCCCATTTCCGCATCCCCCACCCACCCCTGTTACCTATTGTTATTCAATTTTCTGACCCTGACCTGTACCTCTCTCCTGTCTCTTTCAGTACCTGATACTGTTACCTCTATTTTCCCCCTCCTCTCTCCCTTACAAGTCCCCCCTCACACCACCTCCCCACTATCATCCTGTTTCTCCCTCATTGTAGGACTGAAGCATCCACACCCTGGTCTTGCTTCCTCCTAAGCTCAGTATGGTCTGTGGGTTGTATCCTGGGCACTGTGAGTTTTTGGACTAATATCCACTTATCAGTGAGTGCATACCATGTGTGTTCTTTTGTGTATGGGTTACTTCACTCAGGATGATATTTTTAAGCTCGATCCATTTGCCTGCAAATTTCATGAAGTCATTGTTTTTAATAGCTGAGTAATACTCCATTGTGTAAATGTGTAAATTTTCTATTGAGGGACATCTGTTTCCAGCTTCTGGCTATTATAAATAAGGCTTCCATAAATATAGTGGAGCATGTGTCTTTGTTATACATTACAGCATCTTTTGAGTATATGTCCAGTAGTGGTATAGCTGGGTCTTCAGGTAGAACTATTTCCAATTTTCGGAGGAACTACCAGACTGATTTCCAGAGTGGTTGTACTAGCTTGCAATCCCACCAGCACTGGAGGAGTGCTCCTCTGTTTCTTAAAGCAGTAAAATCATCTTAGGTAATTTCTATCATCCTTTCTGCTACTTATTAGATAAAGGGTGCATTATTTAATGTGTTTATGCCACATTCTATATAGAAAAATATTGCTCTTAATAACTGAACTCATAGCAGTATTCAATAAAGGGGATTCCACAGAAATCATGTAGTTTTAAAATAGTACTTATTGTTTATTTAACTATTTAGAAGAAACAAAAAGTGATTCTGTTTATGTTTTCTTTAAGAAGAAAAAGTTACCTTGTCGGGCATAGGTGGGAGAGGAGTTTCTTGGTCCCATAAAAAACGAACACAGTGTGTGTGGGGGGGAATCTGAGGGTGGGGAGGGAGTAGTGGGGGGGTAGTGGGGGGTAGGTGCGGGTACTGCCTCATAGAAGCATGAGGAGGGGGGATGGGAAAGGAGGTTTCTGGGTGGTGGGAGGAAGTGGGGTAAGGGGATAAAATCTGAAAGGTAAATATAATACTCAATTTTAAAAAGATGAAAAAAGGGGGGTTATAAAATATAAAATAAAAAATAAAAATACACCTCATTTTTAGAACAGGCAAAAAAAAAAAAAAAAAGAAGAAAAAGTTAGCTTTTTAATGTACTCATGTTCCCTCTGCGACACTGTATTCCAATTGAGAAATGGGACAAATAGGAAACACTTTATGATTTTTTTATGTGAATGGAGAACTATAAGTATATCTTCTCTTCAGCTCATAATTTTTCAAATCTTTGTTCCCCTCCTGATGGGACTCTTCTCAACTCTTATCTTAGACCATTACACAAGTGGGCATTAACAAAGGGAAAAATTACATAAATTATTTAGAAAGCCTAAATGCATTGCACATTTCTACTGGAAGTCATCTCTCATCAGTATCCTTAGTCTTTGTGTATAAAATACCAATGTTTTCTAACTCTGAAAGAAACGATTACATTCTTCTGCCACAGTCACTGAAAAAGTTACATGCATATTATTTGCAATTTAGAATAAGGTAAATACTTCCTGAAATAATGTGCCTCTAAATGTTGTATTGAGTGGTATTTAAACAGTTTTTAGTTCTACCATAGTGATTTCTTTCATACAATGTAAATAACTTGAACCACAATTATTAAATTGCTTTTAAAAATAAAAAATTTATGCAACTAGACAATGACAGTACTTCTCTAGTTTATTTGTGTGTTAGATAAACTGCTTTCTGTATTTTGTGTAATTTCTCATTTTTGAAAATCATTAATATTGGAATAAAATTTCCACATACTATAAACTGTGATAGTTAGGACTATGAGAGAATCATTTAGAATCTTTGAATAGCAAAAACTAAAGTCTATATTTACTTGTGAAAGTTCTTAGAGTGTTAGGAGGGTAATGTGATTTTATATCTACTTATCAAAAGAATACAGTAAAATATTAAAGAAAGGGCCAAGAGTAAGACAAACACAACTTTATTTCTTCACATTCCTTTGTTGATTGATTGCATAGTCCTTTCCCCCCCCAACCCCCCCACTGGTATTAGTTATGGACTTTAAAGATGTGATATATATTTTCAGTTTGGTGTTAAGTAGACAAAGTGGTAGATTCCAGCATTAAAGATGATTCTCTTATAGAGGAGTGTGTGTTAAAACACAATCTATATTTTTTGTTTGTTTGTTTTCAGATATTATGGTGAAAGTCTATCTTAACAAAAGGCTTGCTTACTTGATGATGATACTCAGTTTTCTTATGTACTACTAAAAGTCTTGCATTGACTAAATTCCTATAAGCTTCTGAGGTGGTTGTTTACACTGCTGCTTTTTGTCTTTTGCTGAGATCTTGGGTTGTATTCTTGTCTCTTTCTGCTTAATATTCAAAACCACAGTAAGATCTCAGTAGCTAAATGTCAGTGAAGCCCAGTAACATAACATTAAGAAAAAACTTTCGGAGAACCAAGAATGGAGGAACTCCTTACTTTTTGTTCCAGAATAATGCCATAAACAAAAATGATTGGTTCTTCCTCTTTAGGTAACATAAATCCCCAATAGTAAGGTGTAGTGTGATACTCAAAGATGAATAGACAGTGGGTTTTATACCCGGAGGCTTGTAGAATATGTGAGAACATAACATTGAGTAACTTGTGGATTTCCTAGTGACCTAGAGTTTACAAAAGGTGCTCAATTATAACTCCACTTGGATTATCATTATTCAATTGTTCATATTTTCATAGTATTGAGGAAAACAAGCACAAATGCTTGTGATGGAGACAAGCATTATCAACAAAAGGGAGTGCTTTCAATCTGACACGTGAAGCTACTTTATCAAGAATCTTGGGAAAGATTTTTCTTTTTTTAAAACTAATAATTTTATTTGTTTACATTTTAAATGGTATCTCCTTTCCTGGTTACCTCTCCAAAACCCCCCTATCCATTCCCCTGACCCCCTCCCCTTTGCCTGTATGAGGGTTCTCCTCTCCACCCCCCTGTTGTCCCATCCTCTTGTCCCTCCCTTTGCCTGTATGAGGGTGCTCCTGCACCCACTCACCCACTCCTCCCTCACTGCTATTGCTCTTTCTTTTCAGGAATTGCACTTAGTCATTGTTGGCCATATTAAAATACTAACATATGTGCAACATTTGACTTTCTTACCTAGGGAATTGAAACTGCTTTCAGATTGTTAATGACTCTGATGCCTTGAAAGTACTTCAAATTATATATATATATATATGTGTGTGTGTGTGTGTGTGTGTGTGTATGTATATATATACACACACATATATATATGCTTTCCTTTTATATTTCTTAAAGTTTTAATTATCCCCTACTTATTATGTGACCTCACATATGTTAAATTTTGTGCCTTCAGTTTTTACAGATAAACCCATTATTTAATTTTACATCACTTAACTTCATATAAAACATAAATATGATGCATAGAATTAAGTGCATTTTTATTACACCTTTTACAATTATTCTAAAAGTCATAGAAATAAGTTCATTATTTATGAAACAACCTACCAATTTGAAAATTTTATGTTATTTTTGAAGAAAAATACTACAAACCTGTTATATCTTCCCAGGGAAGAGAACTCCAATTGGTTTTCCAGTGCCAAATGATCAGCACTAAAAATATACATACAAGTAACTTTAAAAGGACAGAACAAGTTATATTTAAGAATGTATATTTATATAAGTATACATATATGCATGCAATAATAGTTGTTTTGAAGGACAGCCATAAATTTGAAGGAAAGTAGGAAGAGAGTATATTGGAAGGTTTGGAAGAAGAAAGAAGGGAGAAATGTCATTTTTATATTATAATTTGAAAAACTTTAAAAAGCATATGTATATATGTAGCAAAACTAATACAATCAAAATTTTGGGGACTCCAGGAATAGTTGTCTCTAGTCTTTTAGAACTAGGACTATTCTTTAAAATGTTTATGAATATGGCAGACACATTTGTTAGTGTTCGACAAACCAATGACAGATCATTTTATATCATCAAGAATATTGGACATTTTTGGTAGGGCATGTGGAACGGTGCTTGCTACCAGATAGGCATAAGAACTCATAAAGTTGAGTGAGCTCAAACTGAGAACCACAGGCACTCAGTCAGGTAGCATATCACGTGGAGTGGAGTTCTTCTTCATGCTAATGAGTTATCTAGATGGCCTTGAGCCTTCAGCCAATGACCTTCCCTTCCTAAGTATTCTCATGCCTTTCCCTCAAGAGGTTCATAATTCCTGGTTCACCTTGAATGAAGTGTATATGTTCACATCCACCCCCAATAAAGGAATCTCGGAGAGCTGTTCCACTAGAAACTGCCACAGAGAAGGACTTTGTCTAAAAGGCCTGTGCTTAAGACTCTTGAAGAGGGTCTTTATTTTCTTCTGCCCCTCGGGTACCTAGTACTTGCTCCAGTCAGATTAGATCATGCTCAACTCAGGCTTTGCCTTTCCCTTTCTGACTGGCATGCTAAGGCCCAAGGGGAAACATGGACCTCAGATTCTTGACTTCCTCTCTAGGTGATACACCAGAGGAGCCTGGGTACCCAGAGAGGAGACCTGGAACCACAATGTTTGTTCCTGACCTTACTTTCCCCCTTCATTCTGTCATACAGCGATGTCTGCCTACCCATAGGGAAACATGAGCTATGGACTCCCCATTCCGGTCTTTGCATTGACTTCTCTTGGCCAACATGCAGGCAGCATCCAGACATCTCCAGCAGATAGACAAAACTCAGTGACATTCTACTTTTTAAAAAATCTACTTTTTTCCTCAATTATCTGGTAAGGAAGCACAAATATGGAAGGTTTGTTACAGCAGGCATATAAGAAATGCCTCTAGCAGGTTGGCAAAGTGTAATGTGGATGTGTTTTCTTCTAGCATGTCCGGTCTTTTGCAGTTATTGCAGGGACACAACTTGATGTAAGTCCGGTCAGCAGCAAATAGCTTGGGTATATAGTTTAGGGAAGTAGACCCAAGAGTATCTTCCTGGTGTCCAAACTACCCAAACATCTCACCAAATTTGCTGAGCACCTGTTTAAGAAGGAAAGCAGCACGTGAAAGAACAAAAAAGCGTTGTTTCCCATCTGGTCTCTCAACTCCCAACTGCTGTGCTGTCTGAACACAGCAAACACTCTCCCTGTAAGATGCTGGCAGCGATTCACCTCCCATCTTCTTACCCTGAAACTCCCCCTTTCTCCCACACATTACAGTTCTACATCAGCCTCTAAAATTCAGCTTTGAGGCCCTTCTTGCATAAAACTTTATCACCAACTCAATTTGAGAGTCTGTCTTCTCTCTAAATGGTGAAATGTTGGCAGTCTGTATGACTCATTTGGTATTTAATCATCAGGTTTTGTCATGTAACATCTACTTTATTTATGTTTGGGCTTTCCAAAATTCTTTCCTTTTTCTTTTTTCTCTTCTTTAATTTCCCATACTTTTCTTGTTTCATTCATTTTTCATGTGGCTTCTAGAAAGATCTGAGTACAGCTTTTCTGCTTAAAGACCTTTCAGACTTCTTTACCGTGCTTCTTTACGGCCAATGCAGGTTTTTCTTTTCTTTTTCTTTTTCTTTCCTTTCCTTTCCTTTCCTTTTCTTTCTTTCCCTTTCTTTTCGTTTCTCTTTCCTTTCTTTTCTATTGCTTTTCTTTCTTTTCTTTTTTCCTTTTCTTTTCTCTCTTTTATTTTCTTCTTTTTCTTTCTCTTATCTTTCTTCTCTGTCTATGTTGCCTTGATTTTCTTTGTCTGTCCCTTTACTTGGTTGAATCATTGCTATTTTTTATTATCTGACCTATGTGTTATTTCCTCTTTATTCTCACTCTGCCTTTATTATCAAAATATGATTTTTCTCAGAGTTATCTCACAGCCTTGCTCCTTTCTTACTTTCCTATGATGATATTTTCAACTTGAATCTAAAATCTATCTTTTAGAAGTTTGCATTTTGTGTTTTGCATGTTTCCTTAGTCACTGGCCACAAATACTTTTCCAGTGGGTTTCCTAACCCCTGGATGAGGGTTGAGGATAGTGTGGGCTGAAAGTTCTCCAGGTACCCCTTATGTAAAGACCTTTTGAATTGACTGTTTTTCATAAGGTATATACTCTTTATACCCATTTAACAGATGGAGAAACTAACAGAATTGTGAGTTAATAAGTTCCTTTGTTTTTGAGGGTTTCTCTCTGTGGCTCCCTGTCTATTCTAGAACTCATTATGTGAACCAGGCTGGCCTCGACTTCAGAGAGCCACCTATCTTTGCCCCTATGTGCTGGAATTAAAGAGATGTGCCACCATGCCTGGCTTAAATTTTTTTTAATTTGATTTGTTTGTTTTTTTAATTTTTGAGACGGGGTCTTTGTAGACCAGGCTGTGAATTGTTAAGGGCGTGTACAAGTGTTATTGCTGTATGGTACAGTGACAATTTCAATTTAAAGCCTTTTTGATGTTGTTCTTTTGTTTTGTTGTTTTGGTTTTTTTTTCTTTATCACCCTATCTCATGTAATAATTGAACACTTATGGTTGATTTGGCTGCTATTTCTGAGGCCTGTTCTAAAAATTAGCTTACTTTTCATTTGTCTCTATTTCTGCTTCTACTTTCACTGTTCTTTCGTTTATGGTCCCCAAAAAGGCTAGGGAAAAAGTCAACATAGTATAAACAGCATTACTGTGGAGCCAACGAATTCTGCAGATGAGTTATACTTACACTTATAATCATCTTATTATCACAAAGCCAAGAATTGATAAAAATTCAAGCTGAATAATAAGGATATTAAAATATATTTTGTGGACCAATATAACACTATCACAACAGGAATAACTTACTTGATTTTAATAATTATTTGAACTTAAACATTAGATTATGTTAGCATTAGTTTCCTAAACAGTCTAGGACCATTTGTAGTCTATCACACAATAAGCAAACAATATTTTAAAGTCATCATGTGGCAAAACCTTTAAATGTGATATTTCTATGTCATATTTTGTTAACCACAAAATTATTACTGGTGGATTTAACTTATAAAAAAATGCAAGAAGGAACACAAATTCAGAGAAATACAAAATTATTTGAATGTAAGTCTTAGAAGTAATCTCACATTAAATAATTATAAAGGTCTTAAAAGTTTTGAAGAACATTTATGCGATTTGCTAAAATATTCTACGTATAACACCTTTACACATTTCCAAACTTCATGAGCTGTTTAAAAAAGCTTTCATTCTCTTAAGTGCACTCATGAATTTTTTTAAACACAGACAAGGCAAAAACATGAAAGACGAGAATAAATTGCAGTGTAAATACAGATAAATATGGAGACAGCTGTAGCTGAGTAGTTAAGAAATTGGCTTGAGAAATAAAACCTCTGTAATTCA
The DNA here is from genome assembly GCF_011762505.2 of Arvicanthis niloticus. Lineage (NCBI taxonomy): Eukaryota > Metazoa > Chordata > Mammalia > Rodentia > Muridae > Arvicanthis > Arvicanthis niloticus. The sequence continues at coordinate 9,232 of NW_023046483.1, forward strand.
TACACACACACACACACACACACACACACACACGCTTGCGCACACACACACATACACACACACTTTGGATTTATTTATGAAACAGAGTCTTCTAAACACAGAACCCTGGATTGCAAAAAGGCAATTAAATAGAACAGCATGAGGTTGTCAATCACTTCAGCAACTAACAAAAGCATCTACTATCAAAGCAAAATAATGTAAACATACAAAAAGAAAGAACTCTTTGTATCAAATGTCACCATTTTAATGTTCACTATTTTTGCATGTGTTGGTACTCTATCAGTTGTTTTGATATTTGATATAGAATTAGCCATTATCATCTTTGAGGATTTGACCGTCCTGTGATGCTTTTGAAACAGGTTGGGACTTTTCTCTTTCTTGTTCTGTTGCTGGTGTTGTACAAATAAATGGGCAGTCACAGCTTATCACCACTTAAAGATGCATGTGCATGCCGCAGTTTACTAAAACATGATTGGCTGCTACATAAATCAATCTGATAAAGATCTGTTCTATGAAGAAAAGATAAATCATTAGCTGAGGCTTGGGAATGTAATTCATTTTAGATAGTGATTATTGATGATTTAATTTTAGCAGTACTTGTACATGTCTGGCTATTTTATATAAAATGTTAACACAGTCAAGTATATTTATTTTAAAGGGGAGTATAAAGAGACCAATTAGAATTTTTGCATGCAATACATGTAAATGAAGAGGCATAAGCTGAACAGTAAGCATAATTTAACTTATTAAATAAAAAGTAGAGCAGATTTCCAAGGAAGGAAGTTTTAAATGATTCCTTATGATATAATGGCACAGAAAAATGTCCCAAATGTCATTTGAGTTATAAAACTGATAACCAAGGCTTAGAGACCTTTTGGATATTCATTGTTTTGGATCCCCCATTTCTAGCCTTTCCTTGCGTTTATACTCACTCACCCCTGCACTTATTTCCATGTAACAGTGCTCATGGCATTTGCCAGAAAAGGCCTTGTGTTTTGAGATATACTTATTATTTTTGCTATGAGGAATCTTTTATTCTTTATTTTTTGAAGGAGTCCTTTAAAAACAAACATTAGTTCAGTGGTGCTAACATCGATACCTTAAGATGAACATGTCATGAGGTTGAGAAATTATCCTGAGTATTTGAACTGTTGGGTTGTGCATAGTTTCAAACATATCTTGGCTTTGCCCTGTGCTCCATTTGCTACAGAATGCGAGGGCATCACTGGAGAATCTGTACACGAAGAAGGAAGTTTATTAGAAAGTTTCCAAGGGACACTATTGTCCTTGTTGAGTGGAAGTGGCTGAAGTGAGAGGGAACTGGTCATATAAACTCTATATGATCACCAGTCTAGCTTCTCTGAAATGTCCTTGATTTAATGAGTAAGTTACTCCAGTTTGGATAAGAGATGAAAGCTGTGAGCAACAGAAATCTTGTCCTCCGTCTTTCTTCCATGGAGTCCTGCTCTGCATAAATTGAACAAATACTTTAACTGTAGTGGTTTTTAGGGACCCAGTTATCACCCTGTTTGAATACTTACATATTAAAGTCCTGCAGGACAGGTCTTAGAAAAGTACTAAAGCTGGGTCCTGGAATTTTTTTTCAAGGTTTCCCCCTCCAGCTAACAGTCATGCTGGTCTCATACCACTCCCCACACTCCCATCCACACCTCCACATCAACTTTAGCCTTTGAAAGACAAGTGCTCTTTGACAGAGAAATCATCCAGTAATAATCCTGGTTGCTGGATAATTTGTCCTTCTTCTTGTGTTCTGCCTATGCTCAACTGTGCAGTAGTAGGCCTGAATAAAATCCCACCACCACTGTGCTCTAATTCTCGTCTTTTCCCTGTACACCCATGACTCGGCTCTGCATAGTTTCCTTTATTTTGAGGATGCTCAAGGCACAGTGACCTCTTTTCTCTCATAGACTCATCCCCGAAACGGAGTCTAAGTGGGTTACCGCTACATGAAAACTAATGATAGTGGCAATAAACAGATTAGCTTTTATTGTGAAGAAGGAAGTTTGTGATATGGGAGAGGACAGCTATGTTATGGGAGACAAAGGGTTATGTTCCTTGTTGGTCATATGTACTTCTAGAAACATACATATTCCCCTCTATGGGAGTCACAGAGGATTTGAGGATCTTGATTCCAGGTGAAAGACAAATGGGCTAGTACAATGTGAGGTGTGAAGTGTACATGTGTATGCATATGCGCGTACATGTAATACATGTCTCCATGTATTAAGACAGGAACCCCAATGAAGATGTTCATATTCTTTGGAAATATTGTAAAAAATGTTTTCTTTTTCTTTTTTTTTCTTAACATCCTAACATCGTCAAGTGTTGAGCAGAGCTTTTGCTAAACATTTTGTCTGCGGCTATACTGTAGGGGGCGTTGAGATGAGCCCGTGTCTCATGTAGCACAGATTAGCATGAGGGCATCAGAAATGCTTTCTCAAGTTGGGCTGAGGCAAGATTGTGGTGTGATTAGAAAGAGAGATAGCTCAGAGACAAATGCCTGGGGATTGCCAAGATATCACCTAGCACAGGTTTCAGGTTTTCTAAGTATATAAGCAATGATTGGTATCCTCACAGTTATCATACCACGAGAAATTGTTTAAAAAAAAAAAATAAGAGGCAAGTCTGTCAGGGTGGAGTCTCAAGACGATTGTTGTATAGTCATTAAAGGGAAGGGTGACCCCTGGAGGCCAGAACAGCCTACAGCATGATCTGGCTTCAGTCACAGATTCCTTTAGGATTCATTCCCCAGTAAATTAAAAAAAAAAAAAAAAAAAAAAAAAAAAAAAAAAAAAAAAGCCTATCCCTTCCACAAATGCCAGCTAAGCATTTTGAAAATGCATTATTTTATTAGAGCAGCTTATTGAATTAATGTACAGTTATAGCTTAAGGAATAAATGCAGAGTTAGCAATGGTTAGCCTGCCAGGCACACCTGCTTCCCTGATGCTCGTGAGCCAGAGACTCCACAGCCTTTGCTCTTCCTGAAGACAGGTTTCAGCAGCAGAGCGTTCCTCTCATCCCATCCAACACTTGTCCACCCGAAGTGTTGTCTTTGTTTGCTAGAGTTGTCCATTTTCTAGAGCTTTATTTGTTTGTTTGTTACTCGATTTACAGCTTAACACATCAGCCTCTTATAATTTGTACTTATTATATATGTTATCTCTACCATTAAACCTTTGGGAAGAAATTCAGGGTCCGTGGACAGCTCGAAGAACCAGAAAATTTTGTGATCAGAAAAGTGTTGTGATCATGCTAGAACACTGGCGCACAGCATGGAGGCTCTAGAATAAGTCTAAAATGCATGTGTCCTTTTCAAGGGTTATTAGGGTTTCATGAATTCAAAGAGAGCTTTTGTGTCTTTAAATATTATTTATGATCCACAACTGCCTTGAATATATACTTTCTGATCAGAAGTAGATCTCTTCCCTATTGACTTCTACTTTCTCTCTTTTATTTAACTTTTAACTTAATAATATGATATATTTATTATAGAATTTCTATTGTCAATATTTTTCTTAAAGACAAATATTCAAAAAATAATTTTACTCCTTTTGATTAGACTAAACTGGGACATCCCACTAAATGAAATAAATAACACTTAGGTCATTAGTCTTTTAGAAACGTAAAAATGCTATTTTTAAAGCACCAGTTTAGGATATTTGTTTAGGCACCAAATGTTAAGCTAGTTATGGTTTTCTTGAATCAATGAAAATGGTAAACATTTTTAAAGTGATGTTTTACAGATTTGTTAAAATTGAACAAACAAAAAAGCCTTAGAGAGGAAACAGCATTCTCAGAGTAAACGGAAAAATGCTGATCTCCTTAGATGTAACTGCTGAAAGACAAGCTGTGCTAAGACTTAGGGGTCATCGTGAGAAGCAAACAAGACAACGAAAGAAAGAAAACGAGTACAGAAACATTCATAAGTGAGATATATTATGAAGATAAGTATAAATATATTGACTTTAACAAAAAGGAAATGAGTTGTTTTTGTTAAAATATGCAATAGAAATAAGAGTAAAGAAAACAATTCAGAAAAACTGAACTCAAAACTATTTGGGGAAAAGAGTGTTGGTACATATTTAGAGCCAAGAAATGAGTCATTTTATCTTCATATGGCTTTGGTTTCTGGAAGGGCAAAGGTCAAAGCTCCTTTGTTTTGTATGAACTGGTCACCCCCTCTGAAGTGTAACATGATAGGGGGCAGAGGCTCTTGTGCAGGCAGCCTTTCCCAGACACCCACAGCTGCAGAGCAGTACTTTCAGGAGCAGGCTGGGGAGGTGGCTTCAGGAAGAGGCTTCCTCTTGCTTTTACAATCTCATGGTCTTACATTCTAGACCTGGACAATGCTGATGTCAATGGATGAGTTACTGTGGAGGCAAAAGTGGTCCGGGCTGTAGGCACCCACAGGCAACCCAGGACTTCTGCGTGTGGAGGCGATGATCTTAAAAAGAACCCCAAATTGGTTGTGTAATATGAAATGGTCATCCCTGGGTCATGTATATGTGTGAACTGAGCAAATTTTACTCATGCACATAGAAATAGTCAAGTAAAAATAAATTTGAGACAAAGGGCAAGCGGAGAAAGGTGCTTCTAACGCATCCATGGAGGGGCTGCATGCTTTCCTGACTTTAGGCACATAGAGAGTAGGATTCAGAAATAGGTCACTACTTTCCTATGTCCATATGTTTATCGTAAGTGACTGCCTAACGGTAAAACAGTTTATAGTCCCTTTCACATCTAGGCACTAGACACAGAATTATGAAGTTTACACATTGCCCTAGTATAAATGATGCATTGTGTTAAGTTTAGAAGAATGGACTAAATCATAATTTAAAAAAAAAAGATAGAAACAATTTTTATTGATGAGAACAAAAGAAGTAATTTAATGCAAAGAAATATAAGCTATTAACCTTGCTGGGATCAGCGTGGTAAGACTGCTCTGTGTCTAGAACACTGGTTAGGTTGAAGTCCTTCATGCAAGTGGCACACTTAATCCCAGCACTGAGGAGGCAGAAGCAGGCAGATCTTTGTGAATTCGAAGCCAACCTGGTCAACATAGAGAGTTCCAAGACAACCAGAGCTTCATAGTGAGACCCTGTGTGTAAAACAAGACAAAATATGGGAGCCCCTTCTTTTCCTGAAACAAGGTGGCTGAAATAAACTGCCTTCATCAGCCATGAATGTAAAACATCCCTCTTTCCATCCTTTTACTGCATTACCCAGGAGAGGAGGTGATATACAAGGTTGCAAGCAACTAGTAAGTGTAGTTGAAAACTCAGCCTGCACAGCTCCTCTGGAGTGTGGGTGGCTGATTGTTCCGTACTCCATCTGGTGTGTATTCTTCATTGTTCTGAACCTGGGGGTGGCCCTAACTATGCCTTTGAACACTACTAGGCTGAAGCCTCCTAATTTTGACTTGGCAATGTCATCCCAGCCCTGCTTGGTTCTTGACTTTGCTTCCCATAAACAACATATTCACTGCAGGTAAATCCAAGTCATCAGTCTCATGACTGAAACCATTTTGCTGATGGGTGGGGTTTGAAGTTTGTAACTTAGGTGGGGAAAAAAAACAATGAATAATTTCTCTATACAGTCTCAGTGGCCATTCAGTGAAACATGAATGCTTTTGCTTGACAATGTGTATGTTTAAGTAAGAAAGGGTGGGGACACTTAAGGATGGCTGGAGTAGTTGCAGGTTCAAGGTGGGTCAGCAAAGACAGTTGATAGAACTTCCCTGAGCATATTCTCAGGAAAAAAGAGGGAAATCTTTCTAAGGTCAGAAACTTCTGCTTTATACCATTTGGAATTTGGAGATATACTACTCAGCTGCTATGTGTATGTGTTTACACATCATAAAGACATTTTCATACTTATATTTTTTTAATTGATCTCAATCTTGAGGACTCACAATAACCTTATTGTCCCCTAGTGTTATTTTAAGATTGAGTAGCAGGTCTTGTCTAGCCAGCAAGTTCATTCTAGTAAGACTTTACCTCTATTTCCTGGAGCACAGGAATCAGATGTGGGCCATCATGGTCACCCAACATTTTCTCCTCTTTATTTCCTCTTTATTCTCATTCTCTGATTTCTTCTTGTTCTCTTGTCTCCCCAGCCCATTTCCTTAATGAAACTTTACAAATAGAGTGTTGCCCCAGGTGCACCTGGGATGAATTAGACATTTCTGTTGGCAGTGTGGGAAGATCCTAATTCAGAGAGACTCTAATGCTGTGTCCATGGCTTCAACAAGTGATTCATTATACAGCTCTAAAATTTCTTTTCCTATTGTGAGAAATACAACTGTGGTATACCCTGTTGATTCATCAAGAACATGATTCATGTAAATAATTATCATCTGGCACAGTGGTACATATCTATAATTCTGGGATCAGAAGCTGAGGAAAGTGGATTGTCCTCACAGGAGGCACAGGGAAGGAGGGAACTGGGTGAGAGAAGGGAAAGGGGCTAAATTCAGGTGTTGGAAGAGACAGGAGAGAAGTCAAAATGGCCAGAAGAATAAATGGAAACCTGCAGCTGCCAAGGTATGTGCATGAAGGAATCTCTAGGAAGTTCCAGAGACTTGGGATGGGCGAGGCTCCAAGGAGTCAATGGGGTGACCTTAGCCAGGATACCTAACAATGGGGATATGAAACCTGAAGATGCCACCTCCTGTAGGTAGGCAGGACCACCAGTGGAGGGATAAGGCCCACCAACCCACCCATAAACTTTTGACCCCAAATTTGTCCTGTCTAAAAGAAAAGCAGGGACAAAGATGGAGCAGAGACTGAAGCAATGGCCAACCAATAACCAGCCCAACTTGAAACTCACTGCATAGTCAAGCACCAGTCATTGACATTATTAATGATACTGTCATGTTTGCAGACAAGGGCCAACATAACTGACCTCTGAAAGAACTTTACCCAATAGCTGACTGAAAGATACAGATACCCACAGCCAAACATTGGACAGAGGCCAGGGACTTTTATGGAAGAGTTGGGGGAAGAATTGAAGGCTCTAAATGGGGTAAGAACCATGCAGAAAGACCAACAGAGTCAACTAATCTGGACATCTGGGAGCTTTCAAAGACGGAGCCAACAACCAAAGAAGCCTCCCGGGACATATGTAGCAGAAGTGCAGCTCAGTTTCCATGTGCGTTCCCCAACAACTGTAGGGAGACTCTTTTTAAAGCTGTAACCTGACTTTGGTATCCTTTCACCAACAGGTCTGCCTTATTTGGCCTCAGAGGGAAAGGATGAGCCTAATCTGGAAAAGACTTGCTGTTCCAGGGTTGGGTGAAAGCCAGGGGAGACCCAATCCTCTCAGAGAAGAGGAGGGAAGATGGGAGGAGAGTCTCTGAAAGGAGGGATTGAGATCCCTCCAGTGCTTGGGATGTAAATTAATTAATTAACTAAAAAAATAAATTTTAAGTTTGCATGGATTACATAATGAGACACTGTCTCAGAAACAAAACGAAAAATTATCAATAGTCTTGAAATGCCACATGAAATTAAAAATCAATTGATAGACTTGAAACAATGCCTACATGTTCAACACTTTTGCATTACTGAGGCAAGGGGAAGTTTAGTTTAGTACAGTTTAGAAGTCATAACCTAGAGTGTAAGAGGACAGAACCAGCTTAGTCAGTGGTGGCGCTGGCTTGCAGCTTGGCTTTGTAACTTGCCAGATCATGAGGCAGAAAATGACCCAGAAGCAAGGTTGACAATAACTTTCAGTGACACTTCTCCAATCACTTTCAGTGATTACTCGCAAACTTCCATAGCTCCCCCAAACAGCACTGCCAGGTGAGCAATGTTCCAATACAGGAGACTACCGAAGCTCAGTTTTACAACATGATTTCTTTCTTGATGATTCCACTTTAGCACTTTTAATAAATACCTGTTTACAAATTGGAAATGCTGATATTTCCAAAAGTTTTTCTTCTACCATTTTCTTATATAGGCTCTGCTATGTGGCTGAATTCAGATTTAGTCCATTCAGGTATTTTCACCACTATAAACTATTAAACAAATGAAGTGGGTGGCAAGAACTCAGACTTTAATGCAAGGCAATAAGTGAGTAACCAGAAACACATTTTTAGCTTTAACTAAAAGAAAAACACATGTGTAAAGGTGCAAAGATCAGCAAAAAGATAGGTTCAATGGTCACCTGATACAAAAAGATATCAGCTGCTTGGATAATGTTCTCTATAATTTAAGGAGTTATTAAAAACAGCCTGAATTTTGAAGTGATAATCACAAACTTTAAATAGCCTACCCTGCTTCAGAGTGTACAGTGCCCTTGCCAGGAAAGGAGAAGGCAGTAGTAAGTATGTGGTGCTTACCTGACACAGACATCCCTGCATGTGCTGAAGAAAGAGCTTTTTCTAGAGCCTTTTCTTCCAAATGTGGACTAAAGTTCATGGCATTGCTAGTGAGAAAACTTCCAACTGTATAGATGAAGCTTCTTCCAGGAGAAAGGATGATAACGCAAAGCTTAGCCAGCATGGGGAGAAGAGTAAAAATCTGGATGCACACATGCTCAAACTATGTCGATGCCTACAGCAGGGAGATATTGACTTAAAAACACTGGGAAAATAGACTAAATGCCAAAAGAAGTAAAATAGTTATATTTTGTGAATTTTTTTTACAATCTGTATTTTATAAATATTTGCATGCCATTTCTTATTCCAGCATATAGAAATGTCAAATTTTACTAATTTAAGCCTCCATTAGCAAAGCATCAGACTATTTTTCTTTAACTCTCATACAGATAATTTAATTGAAAATAAACTTTGTGCATACTCACGACAATTTCCATACATTTATTTTAATAAATGAGCTTACCAGGTCACATATGCCACTGCAGGGATTTCTCGCAGATTGTCATTTGTCCTACAACATTCCTATATCATACGTGAAGTCACTGTTGTTTCTATTTCATTGGGTGTAATCGTTTAGTAGTTTTATTTCTCCTAATAGTAAAATCTTTCTCATTGGGAAAAATGTGTGAATTTACTCAACTCATTTCTCCCATGTCATATACTCATGTTAAATCATTGTCTTTAAATGTGTTATATTAACACTTTATTTGTGTAATATATGCTCTAAATGTTCTTATTTTGTCTTAATGAACTATGCCTCTAAATTTTTATAATTTAACTTAAATAGCACTTTAAATACTTCTTTAGAGTTAACTTTGGTGAATAATTAAAGAAAACACTTTTTTTTTTAACACAGTAGAAAAACAGTGCTTTTCTTTAAAGTCATCATTTTTGGAAGCTAATCACAAGCTCCGATACTCAGAACATACTTGTAACTTTTATCTGAAATCGTTCTCAATGCCAACAGAAACTTACAAAGCCGCATAAACACAGCACGCTGGGATTCATAAGTGTGCTTTGATTTTATCAGAAGTGGAAAGAATCCCCATGATCTCTTGGCTGGGTTTGCTTTCATTGGCTTTTGCTCTCTCCAAAAATAGAATCTGACCTCAATTGGCAAAGATGCACCATCTCTAAGAATATTTCAAAGGGTCTGCACCAAAAATATCTGAAAATTCCCAAAAAAGGACTCCTAAAAATATTGTGAGCACTGGGATAAGGTTCTGGTCTCCTAAGTGGCTGTGGACAGTGGCAATTCTCAGACTGTTGTATTCATTCTGCTTTGACTGTTTATGATTTGTTTCTTATTGTTTAATAAGTAAGGATTTCGTATTTTCTTCAATATTAACTTGCTAAGGGACCAATCTTATGTATTAAACATATCTTGTTTGATTTCAAGATGTGGATATAAATTAGGGTGAAAATGAAGAAAAAATGGATTTATATAAAACAGCAGTATGCATATATATATATGTGTGTATGTGCATATTTTAACTAGATTAATTCTTGGTTATCTCTCACAAACAAAAATGAATTTATTGAAATTTTATTTATATATGTGCTCATTCTGGTTCAGTAAGAACTTAAGACAAATATTACCTTATGACAGTTTTCATATATATCTACATTGTAAAAACATACATGGGAAGAAAACTCATTTTCAGAAATATGAAACAGAGAATGACATTTTCTCTTAGAATTTCAAGAAAAAAATGTATTCATAAGTGACTAATTAGCGGACCTACATTATTCTCAGTCTCTTAAATTTTCTTTTTATAAATCTAAGGAACATTGAATGAGCTCTGTACTCTGAAGCTAAAAGAAGGAGTTTCTTCCCTAAACTACAAAAAGTGTTTGCTTAATGCTCAAATAATTAAGAGCCAATCAACCTAACAAGTAAGACTCATTGTGGTTCATATTTCTGGCTCTTCTTCTGATAAAGAAGTATGATTAGAAGGCAGGGGAGTTGTTTAGTCTTCAGGTATAAAAGGAAGAACAACACAATAATTCACTGATATTTCTGACCTAAAACTTAATTCTTATCTAAAATTTCAAAGAGATCTTGGGCTTTGGGCCAATTTTTCCTTGACCAAGAATGTTTCAAGAGCACAAGGAAAATTCTTCTTGATTCCCATGTCATTTCCTATTTCTTGCTTTAATCTACACTTCAACAGGTCTTGTGTGTGTGTGTGTGTGTGTGTGTGTGTGTGTGTTTGAATATCTAAATCTACTCCCTTTCCTCTTTCCAACTTTTTTCAAGAACTGCATACAGGTACAGATTAAGACTAATAATGTATATACAGTTATATGTGCTGGGAAGAGGGAATCTCAAGTGAAGAATTGCCTTCATCAGATTGGTGTATGTGGGAGCATTACCTTTATTGTTACTTTATAAAGGTGGGCTCAGCCTAGTGTGGGCAGTATTATTCATGGGTAGGAAGGCCTGTACTCTGTAAGATAGATAAAGGTTTAAGCCAGGGATCCATTCTTCTCTATCTCTTCTTATCTCTTCTTCAGTTTTTGCCTCAAATTTCCTGACTTGACGTCCTTCAATAATGGACGAGTGTAAGCTAAAATCACACATATAAATATTTATACATAAGTAAATAAATTTTATAAATAATTAATATGAGAATGGTGAGTATGGAAGATACAGAATATAGTCTTCCCAGGGGGAATCAACCAGAAAGGACTTGGCATGCCAAGTTCAGAAGAACCAAAGAAATGTTCTCTGTAAAACTCCTTTTCAGGTTTGAAGAATTTATTCTTCCTCAGTTAGCAAGCTGAAGCTTCTAGTTTGAAACCAAAAAGACTTCTGATAGAATGCTCATGAAGGCATTTTGGCTGGGGCAGACACCTAGCTGGTCTGCTCACATGAAGACACCATATCCTGAACCATCCTAGAGGAACCAATGCACTCAGAGAAGCAGGTAAAAACCCTCTCCCACAACCCAGCACCCTAGATCTGCAACTGGGAGCCTGGGGCACTCAGAACTCATTACCCAACTAAACCTTGCCCTTCAGAATACCATTTCCCTTCTGCCCCTCACTTGGTTCTTTTGGATGGGGCAGACAACTTGTGGATCTGAACCCATGAAGACACCATATCCTGAACCATCCTAAAGGAACCACTGCACTCACAGCAGTAGGATTTTAGAATCCCAGAGGCAGCCTGAGTCCAAGGAGCTCTTTCACCCAGGAGCTCAGGATCACAGGATCACAGAGACAGCTGGACTCTGAGGAGTTTCTGACCCAAGCAAACTAACAGGAGAGACAGGATCCAGTCAGAGACAGTGAGTAAAGGTAGCACTAGAGATAACCAGATGGCAAAAGGCAAGCAAAAGAACATAAGCAACAGAAACCAAAGTTATCTGGCATCATTAGAACCCAGGTATCTCACCATAGCAAGTCCTGGACACATCATCACACCAGTAAAGCAGGATTCAGATTTAAAATCACTTCTTATGATGATGACAGAGGAATTTAAGAAGAACATAAATAACTCCCTTAAAGAAATACAGGAGAACACAGGTAAACAGGTAGAAGCCCTTAAAAAGGAAACACAAAAATCCCTTAAGAACAGCAAGAAAACACAACCAAACAGATTAAGAAATTAAACAAAACCATCCAGGATCTAAAAATGGAAGTATAAACAATAAAATAATCTCAAAAGGCGACTACCCTGGAGATAGAAAACCTAGGAAAGAGATCAGGAGTCATAGACTCAAGCATCACCAACAGAATACAAGAGATAGAAGAGAGAATCTCATGTGCAGAAGATACCATGGAAAACATTGACACAACTGTCAAAGAAAATGCAAAAGGCAAAGAGTTCCTAACCCAAAACATTCAGGAAATCCAGGACACAATGAGAAGGCCAAACCTAAGGATAGATGAGGGTGAAGATTCCCAACTTAAAGGAACAGTAAATATCTTCAACAAAATTATAGAGGAAAACTTTCCTAACCTAAAGAAAGAGATGCCCATGAATATACAAGAAGCCTACAAAACTGAAAACAGACTAGACCAGAAAAGAAATTCCTCCCATTATATAATAATCAAAACACCAAATGCACAAAACAAAGAAAAAAAATACTAAAAGCAGTAAGGGGAAAAGGTCAAGTAACATATAAAGGCAGACCTATAAGAATTACACCAGACTTCTCACCAGAGACTATAAAATCCAGAAGATCCTGGACTGATATCATACAGACCCTTAGAGAACACAAATACCAGCCCAGACTATTATACTCAGCAAAACACTCAATCACCACAGATGGAGAAACCAAGCTATTATATTACAAAACCAAATTTACCCAACATCTTCTCACAAATCCAGTACTTCAAAGGATAATTGATGGAAAATTCTGGAAACTACAACCTAGAAAAAGTGAGAAAGTAATCTTGCAACAAACCCTAAAGAAGATAGCTACACAAACATAATGCCACCTCTAATAACAAAAATAACAGGAAGCAACAATCATTTTTCCTTAATATCTTGTAACATAAATGGACTCCATTCCCCAATAAAAAAATGTAGACTAACAGGCTAGATACATAAACAGGACCCAGCATTTTGCTGCATACAGGAAACATACCTCAGTGACAAAGACTGACACTACCTCAGAGTAAAAGGCTGGAAAACAATTTTTCAAGCAAATCATCCCAAGAAACAAGCTGGAGTAGCAATTCTAATATCAATTAAAATTGACTTTCAACCAAAATTTATCAAAAAAGATAAGGAAGGACACTTCATGCTCATCAAAGGAAAAATCTACCAAGATGAACTCTCAATTACGAACATCTATGCTCCAAATGCAAGGGAATCCACATTCATAAAAGAAACTTTACTAAAGCTCAAAGCACACATTTCACCTTACACAATAATAGTGGGGGATTTCAACACCCCACTCTCAGCGGTAGACAGATAATGGAAACAAAAACTAAACAGAGACACAGTGAAATTAACAGAAGTTATGAACCAAATGGATTTAACAGATATCTATAGAACATTTCATCCTAAAACAAAAGAATACACTTTTTTCTCAGTACCTCGTGGTACCTTCTCCAAAATAGACCATATAATTGGTCACAAAACAGGACTTGAAAGATACAAAAAGATTGAAATAATCCCTTGCATCCTATCAGATCACCATGAACTAAGGCTGGTCTTTAATAATGACAAAAACAATGGAAAGCCCACATACAGGTGGAAACTGAACAATGCTCTACTCAATGATGACTTGGTCAAGGAAGAAATAAAGAAATTAAAGACTTTTTAGAGTTTAATGAAAATGAAGGCTCGTCATACCAAAACTTAGGGGACACAATGAAAGCAGTGCTAAGAGGAAAACTTACAGCTCTAATTGTTTACAAAAAGAAACTAGAGAGAGCATACACCAGCAACTTGATAGCACACTTGAGAGCTCTAGAACAAAAAGAAGTAAATATACCCAAGAGGAGTAGAAGGCAGGAAATAATGAAACTCAGGGCTGAAATTAAAATAAGTAGAAACAAAAAGAACTATACAAAGTATCAACAAAACTAGGAGCTGGTTCTTTGAGAAAATCAACAAGATAGATAAACCTTTAACCAGACTACCAGAGGGAAGAGAGCCAGTATCCAAATTAATAAAATCAGAACTGAAAAGGGAGACCTAGAAACAGAAATTGAAGAAATTTTAAAAAATCATCAGATTCTACTACAAAGGCCTATATTCAACAAAACTGGAAAATCTGGATGAAATGGACAGTTTTCTAGACAGATACCAAGTACCAAAGTTAAATCAGGTGATAGTATGGGACAGAAACTGAAGCAGGGGCCATCTGGGGACTGTTCCACCTGGGTATCCATCCCATGTGCAGTCACCAAAGGTAGACACTGATGTGGATGCCAGGAAGTGCATGCTGACAGGATCCTGGTGTAGCTGTCTTTTTAGAGGTCTGCCAGAGCTTGTCATATACAGAGGCAGATGCTCACAGCCAACCATTGACCTGATCACGGGTTCCCAATGGAGAAGTGAGAGAGAAGACTGAAGGAGTTGAAAGGGTTTGTGGCCCCATGGGGAGAGAAACAATACCAATCAACCAGGTCTAAACCACTGCCTTGTAGCACACAGGAAGGGACCCATGGCTCTAGCTACATATGTAGCGGAGGATGGCCTTGTCTGGAGTAGGTGAGAGAGGAGATCTTTGGACCCGTGAAGGCTGGATGCTCCAGTGTGGGGGAATTTAAGAGTGGGGAGGTGGAAGTGGGTTGGTGGACGGGGGGCACATCCTCACAGAAGCTGGAGGAAGGGGATGTGAAAGCGGATTTCTGGGTGGGTGGGGAAATGGGGAAAGGGGATAACACCTGAAATGTAAATAAAATAGCCAATAAAAAAATCCCCCCCCAAAAAGAAGAATGCTCACGAAGAGTCACATTTTCTTGTAAGCATGCCTTATTCTCAGAAGTTGGGGTAACTGCTCTGGTGGGTTGGGGCTAGAGAGATAGTAGTTCAGTGGTTAAGGGCATAGAATGCTCTTTCACTGTAGCAAAATTCAATTCCCAGCACTTATATGTGGCTCAAAACTGCCTGACCCTCATATGAGTCACAGCTGCCAGGAACTCCAGCTATCAAGTATTCATGAGACTCATCCAGTCTCTTCAGGTATCATGTGCACATATCTCAACACAGATCACACACACACACACACACATACACACACACACACACACAAAACTAAAATTAAGATTATATTTTAAAGTTATTGTTTTTTATTGTGTCAAATGAAATAAAACTAGTGTTTAATAATAATTAAACAATTTTAAACATTGCATCCCCACCAAAATTGAAAATACTATAGGTGAAGGTGTTCATTCTATCTTGTCTACGTGAACGTCACTAGATTACCAGGCCTTTCCTTATATGGATGGCCTACTGACACAGAGCTGTGTCTCCCTGTTGTTTCCCTACGTCAAGAAAGGGTACTCAACCCATCACTATACCAGAAAAAGCATCTAATAATCACAATTATTATTCAAATTGAATGCACTTTGTATATATTCTTTTCTTATGCTAAATTTAAAAATATCTCAGGTCAAACATTGCAAGTCAAGGTAGTCATTGGAAGTGGAATGTAAAAATCTAGGGGAAAAGACCTTGTAAGAAAGAGCCCATAAGACTGCTGTTTCTACCACTATAATCAGGAAAATCAACACAGTGATTACAGTTTGAGGAACTTTTCTATGTAGAAACAGTATGGTCTTTGTTGCGAAATCCAAGCAGTGTTCCTTTGCATGTGTTTCTTCTTCTCACTTACCAGAGAGTGCAGATGCTTTATTATGTGAGGTGAAGCTGTAATACTTTATCTGCATGTCTTAACAAAGTTATTCTGTTTAGTAGGTATATGTGAATCAAGTGTCCACTTTTCGAGACTGAGAGTGAGACTACACAGAAGCTGTAGCCTCTGCACGTGAGCCACAGAGGTGAGCAGTTCTGAGTATACTGGTGACTTGACAAATAATTTCAAACTAAAGACAAATTTTGAAGTCACACAATAGATATCTATACCCACAGAGATCTATAGGACTCCACATTCTTGTTCTCTGGCTCCCCTCATTCTTCTCACAGCTTTGCTGATTAGTTCTCCTGCTTTCAGTAGCCTTTTACACTTAATGATTCTTGAGTCTACATTTTCAACATTAACCACTCCCTTGAGCTCCAGATCCAATATCAAACCTTCAAATTATCTACTATAGATGCATCCTAGACATTTAAAAGTTCAACATTGATTTTGGAACCACATATCATGTACTGAAACCTCTGCAGCTATGCATCGAAATAAACACTTACTTCTTTGTTTATTTGTTCAAATATTTTGTCACAGCCACAAAAAGATGTCTACCACCGTATTTATAGATAGATCTCATTCTCAATGATAGTTTTGGTTTATTATTGTTGGCCCAGCATCCTTTAATACATTCTTCCTCATTTTCTTTCTAATGACGTACTACTAGTAGATAAGTTACTCATAGATTCAATAGGATTTAGTTCTCTCTACTTTCTGTAGAACAAAAGTGTCAAGAACAACACCCTGTCCCTGGCTTGACCCTGAGTTTGGAGACTTGCAAATATGCGCACCCCCCCCCATGACTCAGCATTAAAAGTCAAGTGATACTTCCAGTTTGCATAGGGAACTTTTCTACTAGCTCACTGAGCATGATTCAAAGCCCTATAAATGTCCTCCCCTCCATTCAACCTTACGCTGTCTCCTTTCCCATTAGGAAGCAGCCACCATTCTGTCCTTTCCAGTTAATCTCTTTTGTAAGTATATTGCATGGTATGAGTGTGTGGTATTCATTGGCTCTGTGTGTTCATAGAAATGTGTGAGACTGATATAAAAAGAACACTCTCTGCCAAAGTGTAAGACAAGGACTACAGTAGGTGACACAGCCCAGTCCTCCTTTCTGACTTTTCCCATAACAAATAATGATAAAAAACAGTGTTTTAAGAAAATTATTGACCTTGATTAATACATCATTCACGGCTTTGCCAACATAATTTGATTATACAAATCAAATAAGCAACAAACTTTGAGAAATAATTTCATATCTTAAAGTTCATTTTCTATGAATACATTGTACAGTTATGCAGATAAAAGAAAATTTGTTATAGAAAATAATTTTAAGCTGTTATAATTTCTGTTATTTTAATATCTTCCTCAGCTCCTAAATTTGTTTTAATATACATGATTGATTAATCATGTGGCTTTCTGAGCTTGTGGAGAGAGGGAGAAGCCCTGAGTGACTGTGTAAGGAGAGGATGAATGAAGTCTTGAGTGGATATGTGTAGCTGACTTGAGCACAGCCATGTCAAGACCCAATGCCTCAGACCAATGTGAATAACAAGGCCTTCCCAGGCTAAGGCTCAGGGAAAGATGAAACCTTCCCTTGGTCTCTATGTGAACTTTATATTAACAATGGACCAGTGTTTCCAGAAACCACAGATTGTTCCTCCCAGATGTTTATAGCCTGAGATTGCTTTCCTTCAGGAACTTCCTACCTAGATAAGTGAACCTGCCTTCTTGATTCAGGCATACAAAATAAATGCAGAGTGCCTGGGTTGCTGTTGTTGCATTTTCATCAAAGCTCATTGTCTCTCTGATCCTAGATGTGCTGTCTTAGATTCCAACAATTCTACACGTGTGTGTGTGTGTGTGTGTGTGTGTGTGTGTATGTCTGTCCTGCTTTCATTCCTTGTCACCCCAGCTAGAAAAATCCTTAAAGCATCTGGGTAATAGTACAAGATAGTCAAGTGGAAGATATCACTGCTTTGGTTGTTTGAATGAGAATGTCCCCCCAATGACTCCCTTAATTAAAAGTTTCATTTACATCTGGTGAATTGTTTAGGAAGGATTAGGAGGAGGAAGTGTTTCTCTGGGGGTGGGCTTTGATGTGTCACTCTCTACCTGCTGCCTGCAGATCAAAATGTAGTGTCTTAGCTACTGCTCTAGTGGCACTCTGCCTGCCTAAGGTCTTCCATGGTCTCTGCTGTAAGGTAAGAGACTAGTCCTCTGAATTTGTATACAAGCACTCAGTTAAAAGTTTTGTTTTGTTTAGTTTTATTTTATAAGTTGCTTTGGTCATGATTTTTTTTTTCACAACATAAGAAAGTAACTATGAGAAACTAGTCTGGGGGTCATTTGAAACTCTTGCTATTGGAATATCCAGTCTTAATACAATTAGCTGATCCACCTTATCAAATACTTAAATATTTCTTTTCATTTCAAAAGAAAAGTTTCTTCTCTGCTAGTTGTTTTAAGAAAATGTCCGACCGCAGCTCAGAACAGACCACTCCACTCCGGACCACGCGGTTCCAAGGGGAGGTTTATTCAGGGGATAGGGCAAAGGTGGGAAGAGGAAGGTGGAAGAGATAAGAGAAGAGAAGTAGAGGCCGAAGAGAAGTAGAGGCCGGCCATGACCACGTGGAGAGAGAGGAAGGTGGGGGAGGGACAGAGAGGCAAGAGGGTAAGAGAGAGAGTAAGAGTAAGAGAATAAGAGGAAGAGGAGGGGGCAAGCAGCAGCCCCTTTATAGTAGATCGGCCTACTGGCGGTTGCCAGGTAACTGTGGGGAGGAGCATACCTGGCTGTTGCCAGGCAACTGGGGAGGTGGAGTTTAGACAGAATACTAACATTCTCTATATTTTTTAGTTGAGAATCCAATTCATCTTCCATACTACTATTAAAGTGAGTTACTCTTCAGTTTTTGAACATTCACAGTTTCCTGCTGAATTATGTTCAAACTTCCAGTCATAGATTTCCACCTAGGCTGTATACATTATTCCTTACCTCCTCCTTCTGTATAATCTCCACTCTTGTTTTCTCTATGCATCAAGATACATTATGCCTAGGTTAACTACATTAGGATAAAAACCAGATTAATTTCTTAGCCTTTATTTTCCCCAGTCTCTGCTTGATTCTCTTAAATACATGGTACAGTCCTCCGACATCTGCTCACTTAGTGCCATTAGGATTGTAAAGTAAGTTTTCTATCTTCCTCTTTAAATTGTAAATTTCATTGGAGGAATGAATCTGTGCTTTCTTCCAAATTGTCACTAGTGGTTCAGTAAATGGTTGTAGATTCTCCTAAAAAAAAAAAAAAAAAAAAAAAAAAAAAAATCATGTCTCCACTAACACTGAGCTACTAGGGTTTCAGTCCCAGACATGGTCTCTCTCTTGTTGAGTAGCCTTAAGTCCAATTACAGAGTTGTTGGTTACTGTCAAGATATGCATAACATTACTGTACCCTTACAATTATTGTGCTATGCTGGTAGTAAACATAGCTCATAGGCATCATATCGTCTATCTTCAAAGAACTGTTGGATGCTATTGTTTTGGAATCCTCCATGGTACCTCTTGTATGTACCATGAATGCTAATCCCCATGTTAGGGACTTCCACTTCAATTCCAACCCAAAAGCTCTAAGCTCTTTCTGAAATGCATGACATCTTCAGTTAAAGGGCCTTGCCTTTCATTTGAGGCTTTATTAAAATAAGAGTAGAGTATATATCTAAATATAAAAACAATGTAGATGGTTTGTATAGAAGGTTAAAAACATCTAGGTAAAATTCTTTGTGCAGGTAAGATTCTGAAGCTAATGTCATGATTTGTAATAACCAATTGTGTTGTTTTTAGAAATGATTTGGGTTATTTTTATTACATGACTATCATTAAAATTCAAATTATATTGCCATTTGTTTTTAGCATGACAAAACCAAATTTACCCAGCATCTTCCTACAAATCTAGCACTTTAAAGGATAATGATGTAAAACCCCAACACAAGGAGGGAAACTACAACCTAGAAAAAGCAAGGAAGTAATCTTCCAACAACTGTAAAGAAAAATATTTACACAAACATAATTCCACCTCCAATAACAAAAGGGACAGGAAGCAACAGTCATTTTTCCATATTTTTTAATATCAATAGACTCAATTCTCCAATAAAAAGACCTAAACTATCAGACCGGATACATAAACAAGACCCAGAATTTTGCTGCTTACAAGAAATGCACCTCAGTGAAAAAGACAGGCACTACCTCAGAGTAAAAGGATGGAAAAAATATTCAAGCAAGTGGTCCCAAGAAACAAGCTGGAGTAGCAATTCTAATATCAAATAAAATAGACTTTCAACCAAAATTTATCAAAAAGATAAGGAAAGATACTTCATGCTCATCAAAGGAAAAATCTACCAAGATAAATTCTCAATTCTGAACATCTATGCCTCAAATGTAAGGGCACCTACATACATAAAATAAATTTTACTAAAGCACAAAGTACACATTGCACCTCACACAATAATAGTGGGGTAGTTCAACACCCCACTCTCAGCAATGGACAGATCATGGAAACAGAAACTAAACAGAGACACAATGAAACTAAGAGAAGTTATGAACCAAATAGATTTAACTGATATCTATAGAACATTTCATCCTAAAACAAAAGAATATATCTGTTTTTCAGGACCTCATGGTGTATTTTCCAAAGTAGACCATATATTTGGTCACAAACAGGCCTCAACAGATACAAAAAGATTGAAATAATCACTTGCACCCTATCAGATCACCATGGGCTAAGGCTGGTCTTTAATAATGACAAAACAATAAAAAGCCCACATACAGATGGAAACTGAACAATGGTCTACTCAATGATGACTTCGTCAAGGAAGAAATATAGAAAGAAATTAAAGACTTTTTAGAATTTAATGAAAATGAGGACACATCATACCAAATCTTGTGGGACTCCATGGAAGTAGTACTAAGAGGATAACTCACATCTTTAAGTGCCTACAAAAAGAAACTGGAGAGATCATACACAAACAACTTGACAGCACACCTGGAAGCTTTAGAACAAAAGAAGCAAATACACCCAAGAGGAGTAGACAGCAGGAAATAATCAAACTCAGGGCTGAAATCAACCAAGTAGAAACAGAAAGAACTATACAAAATATCAACAAAACCATGAGCTGCTTCTTTGAGAAAATCAACAAGATAGATAAACCCTTAGCCATACTAACCAAAGGGCACAGAGACAGCATCCAAATTAGTAAAATCAGAACTGAAAAGGGAGATGTAACAACAGAAACTGAAGAAATTCAAAAACTCGTTAGATCCTACTACAAAGGCCTATACTCAACAAAATTGGAAAATCTGGATGACATGGACAATTTTCTAGACAGACACCAGGTACCAAAATTAAATCAGGAGCAGATAAACCATCTAAACAGTCCCATAACCCCTAAAGAAATAGCAGCAGTCATTAAAAGTCTCCCCACCAAAAAAAGTCTAGTACCAGGTGGTTTTAGTACAGAATTCTATCA
The DNA here is from genome assembly GCF_011762505.2 of Arvicanthis niloticus. Classification (NCBI taxonomy): domain Eukaryota; kingdom Metazoa; phylum Chordata; class Mammalia; order Rodentia; family Muridae; genus Arvicanthis; species Arvicanthis niloticus. The sequence goes on from NW_023046483.1 coordinate 30,491, forward strand.
GACCTTCAAGTAAGACCTAATACCAATTCTCTTTAAACTATTCCACAGAATAGAAACAGAAGGAACAGACCCAATTCGTTCTATGAAACTACAATTACGCTCATACCTAAACCTCACAAAGACCCAACAAAAAAAGAGAACTTCAAACCAATCTCTCTTACGAATATTGATGCAAAAATACTCAATAAAATTCTTGCAAACCGAATCCAAGAACACATCAAAACAATTATCCATCATGATCAAGTAGGCTTTATTTCAGGAATGCAGAGATGGTTCAATATTCAGAAATCCATCAACACAATCCACTATATTAACAAATTCAAAGAAAAAAAACACATGATCATCTCACTAGATGCTGAGAACGCCTTTGACAAAATTCAACATCCCTTCATGGTAAAAGTCTTGGAATCAGGAATTCAAGGCCCATACCTAAACATAGTAAAAGCAATATACAAGCCAGTAGCTAACATCAAACCAAATGGAGAGAAACTTGAAGCAATCCCACTAAGATCAGGGACTAGACAAGGCTGCCTACTCTCACCCTACCTATTCAATACAGTACTGGAAGTCCTAGCCAGAGCAATTAGACAACAAAAGGAAGTCAAAGGAATACAAATAGGAAGGAAGAAGTCAAAATTTCATTATTTGCAGATGATATGATAGGTCACTTAAGTGACCCTAAAACTTCCACCAGGGAACTCCTAAACCTGATAAACAACTTCAGCAAAGTGGCTGGATATAAAATCAACTCAAAGAAATTAGTAGCCTTCCTAAAGGGTTTGTGGCCCCATGAGGAGAACAACAATACCAACCAGCCAGAGCTCCCAGGGTCTAAACCACCAGCCTGGGAGAACATAGGGAGGGACCCATGACTCCAGCTGTATATGTAGGGGAGGATGGCCTTGTCTGGCATAGGTGGGAGAGGAGATCCTTGGTCCCATGAAGGCTGAACACCGAGTGGGGGGAAATTCGAAGGTGGGGAGGTGTGAGTGGGGTGGGTAGGTGGTTATACATCCTTATAGAAGCAGGAGGAGGGGGATAAGATAAGGGGTTCCTGGCTGGTAGGGTGGAATGGGGTAAGGGAATAAAATCTGAAATGTAAATATATTATCCAATAAAAAAATTAATGAAAAAAAAACAAAAAAAAAAAAGAAAAAAATACCAAAAAAAGAAAGAAAAAAAAAAAGAAATGCTCATCAATACAAAAACATAATTAAGATACATAAAATTTGAATAGCAATGCACTTTTCTCAAATAACATTTATAGAGTGTTCTCTCCAACACTGTAGGATGAATATTTATTCTTTTAAAGTATATTTGAGAAATTCACCAAAATAAGCAATGTCATAGGCAACTAAAAGGTATCCCACTGGATGGAGGATTCCAAGAGAACATAGACCATTAAATCAACTAAGCAGCCTCATATGGGCTCTCGGGGACTGAAATGGCACATGGGTCTGCACCAGGTCCTCTGCATATAACTTATGGCTATTAGCTTTGGGGTTTCATGGAACTCCTAACAGTGTAAGCAGGTGTGTCTCTGACTTTTTTTAGCCTGCTTTTGAGATTCTTTTCCTTCTATTGGGTTGCCTTGCCTAGTCTTGGTGTAAGGATTTTCCCCTTGTCTTATTATATATTTTTTTGTCCCATTGTGCTGTCTTCTCTTGGAGGTCTGTTCTTTTCTGAAGAGGAAATAAAGAGAGAGTGGATCTGGGGAAGAAGGGAGGTATGTGGAAGGGAGCTGGGAAAAGCAAAGGAAAAGCAAAAGTAAACAGTGCATTCTTTACTTGTGGAAAAATTACATTAAAAATCAGTGCAATGTTACAATATTTCCAAATATCTTAGATTATAGGAACTCGTTATGACAACTCTAAAATGACAATTAACATCTTATTAAATGCTACGAATTCCAGAGAAGTAATGAAAAGTATCTACTAGATTCAAAGAAAATTAGGCTCAAGAACAAATTAATCTTTTAAAACTTTATTTTATACGGACTCTTTAAGCTTATATTATATTTGAATATTGACCTGCAGTTATACAAATCAAGGGTCAAAACAGCTATATTCAGCAATATCACATTCGTTCTAGATGACTATGTTTATGCTATTATCTTATATATCATAATTCTCTTTTAAAATTCTCCACCATCTCAGTCTTTCTGACACAGGACAGGCATCACCGGTGTCCCTGACAGTGGAAAATAAGTAGTTTCTCAAATATGTTAATGCCATTATTTGTTGGCTATTTTACTCAGCTTCAACATAGTTGAAGTCATTTGGAAGGGAGAAGAAGAATCAGTTCTGTCAATATCTGACTGTTAAAATAGCAGGAGCCTTCTAGGTGGCTGGCTGCTGAACAACCCAGCCCCTTAGCTGTGGGGTTGCTATTGTTAAAAAGCAAGCCGGAGCAGAGGTGCCATTTCTTGTTAAAAACTTTTTGGGAAAAAAAAAAAAACAAGTCTCCTACTGCAGACATGGTGTTTCAAGAATCAGACAAAATATACTTCATGGAAAATCTATTTTGAGCTCGACATTCATTTGAAAAGCTAAAACTAGCATCCGGATAAAAAAAGGAAGGGATGAAACATCAAACTCAAAATATCTTCCTATATTGTGACATTTTAGCAAATGTAAATGAAACCACCTTTAAGGCTGTCACAAGTAAAGAGATCCAACTGGGGTCCTGATGACTGAAGAGATGTTAAAGAATCTCTCATCAGCAGACCACAAAGAATACAGCAAAAGCTATCAGTAATATGCAGATGTTATCAGGATATGACTTCAGCACAGCCCCGAATCCCAATGGAGACAAAACTGCAGATGTTTAACTTATTACAGGAACCAACTGCAAATTCTGTTTTGATTCTCCCTCTTTATAAGGTTTGATTTCTTTTTTTAAAGGCACATGAATTGCACTTTGAAGAACTTCCTCTAGCCTCAGTCACTTGAAACGTTTAAATGCTTGCTACTAGATACAGGGTTTTCTGGATAATGTGAAACGTAATTTACTACAAGGTGTGGGCAGTGTGAAAACTAACAGAGGAAAGATGTGTTTAAGCATCCTTGCAGGTGGTAGCAGGAGAATTATTATTGTATAGTAATGGAACTTACGATGTGAGATAAAGACGCAGGAAATAATGTAACAACAAACCTACTTTGAATCTGCTTAACTCTTTGCAAAACTTCAGAATGGGAAGATACTAGATTTGTTCATCAAAGTAGAACACATTTGGAGATGTGAATAGAACTGTTCCCCCTGAAATCTTTTATTTTTAAGTTATAAAATAAAGTTTTAATAAATTATTTGTTTCAAATGGAGGTGTTTTAATGGCCCTCCTTGATTCTTTGACTCTTTTTGATGATTTTATGTTTTATATCTCTAAGAGTAGCCAATTATAAAATCATCAAAAGGTGAACTGTGTTATTTTTATGGTAATTGGTTTAAATATACTGTTTCCAGCAAAATTTTGTTTTTAAGAAATATTTCAATCCATGAGTTTTGTACAGATGTGACTTGTTCTTGTCTTTGAGTGGGTAGCAGCAGTTGGATTGCAGGTCAAGCTGGTATTTTCTTCTGCCCCATACAGACTTCCATGGCCCTCTTTCTCCTTTGGTCCTCACTGTCAGCAGTATTTATTTCCTGTAAAGAAGCCAGGAGGACCTAGCACTTCAGGAACTCTATGCCAAGAAGTCAATACCACTTAGATCCCATAGGATAAAAAGCCAGAATAAAAATAGAGACACGAAAAAATGCATGTGTTTTGAAAAGTGCCATAGTAGAATGATCTCTGAAAAATGGAAACAGATAAATCACATTTTCATTTGTATTTGACCTTTATTCTATACAAAATATATAATTTACACCTGAAAAAAATATCATTAAGTGTACCAAAGAATTGCATTCAGCTTTCTGTGTGGTTATGAGTGAGTGTGGTACTGAAAAAGGTGAAAAGTCACGGATACATCATACTAAGATAAAAACTGGCTCAACAGATATTCTCAAATTATGATCTCTCAACATCTATCAAGAACAAGTCTAGAACATGCACTAACACCTATTGCACTTTCCAAAGGAAAAGCACAGTTGACGTATGGAATTTTAACTATATTATATAATTATTATATGTATTATTCTACTATAAAAAAAAGATGGATTTAATTTAGTGGCCTTAAAGCAAAACAAGTCATATTTAAAATGCCTGTCAGCTTTACAGTATATTTAACCATTGCTATTTACATGTATCAAATGCAGCAGAAAGTGAACATGGCTCATCTTTAAACATTGGCTTGTAAGATACTCAGTGTCTAGTCCTAGTATACAGATTAATACTTGGCACATTAACATTGCTTAGTAATGTTGGACCTCGACCCCAAACAAAAGCAAAGGACCCGTACTTCATATATAGTAGACAAAGAAAAAGATGAAACTATTTGAGTAATCTAACATTGTTTTTCTTACAGGATATGCAACCTTTAAAAAAAATGTTATGTGTTTTCATAACATTTCATAGCCAGAGTGGATAGCTAAAGAGTGAATGGAAACAGTCTTTAGTATAAGATAATTCCACGGTTTGCCAAGTTGTGACCAGCTGAAAAACTCAAAATAACTTGAAGCGATGCTATCTGCCACAGGGATTACCACAATACATGTAGGATCAAAGAAAATTCCACATTTTACCCTGGTGATTAGCTATAATTAAATAAAGTAAGTCTTTTTAAACTTCATTAGCAGCAAGGCGTTTTCTACAGCAGAGTTGGGCACAAATCATCCATTCTTAATTAAAAGATAATCCACAGGATGGCCATAATCTCCTTCTAAAAATACACCATTTCCCCCTGAAAGATTTTCTCATCAAATAAGGATAAATAACAGTTTCTATGAGTTTAAGGCATGAAGGAAGGTGTGGTCCTCCATTTTCTTGAGCGAGTTACGAATGTGGCTGAGAGCAACACTTTGGCATGCTATTATCTAAAATGGTAGAATACCTCACTTCAGCAAAGTCTGACATAAATCTTTGAAAACAAAGACACTGCATATGTATGAGCTGAAATAGATATGACACTGTTGGCACATTAATATTCCTGTCACTAGGGGTTTTCAAACTTTAAAGAAAGATGGGAATGAATTCAGACTGTAGCTGGGAAAATAGACTAACATACAGTAGGGCAATTAGGCATCACTGACCATAACCAGGTACATGCACAGCAAGAGGTTCTTCTGCCTTCTGCCTTTGCTAAAACATGACTATAGACTCATCTCCCGGGAATGTGAGGAATAATTAATTTGGTTTATAGTTGGTATTGCTGTTCTAAGCATACTAATAGAAATATTCCATTAACACCAATCCCAATAAGTAGAAAAGAGGACGATTTTTCCTTGTGTAGCCTCTGTGGTGGTTCATAGGTAACAGATGTTTCCACTTATTTCACAACAACCCTCATTAAAAGTAACTGTGGGACCTAACTGAATAATTTTCCACGTAGCCAAATCTGTGCAGAAAATAGTTCTGTTATTGCACATCCTACAATTATTTCTTTCCCTAATTTTTGCTAAGTTAGATGAGTTTTCCTGTTTATATTTTACATAACTTTTTAAGAAGTAACTGAATACACACACACACACACACACACACACACACACACACAACCTTCCACTTACTCCCCATTTGTACAGACTTGCTCTATGTTGAAAAGTACCTAGTTACAAATAACACCCATCTTTCCATAAGTTTTATAAATAATCAAATTCTGTAACACCAGCACTTACCAAGAAAGATTACATCAGAGTTGAATTTGATTATTCAGAGTAGATTTCTGTTGAAATATTAGAACTTGTATTTTTGTAAAACATGTTTTGATCCAGTGGGTACCCATGAATAGATTCTTTAAAGTATATACCGAAAGCTTTATGGACACACTGATAGAGCCCGGGAGGCTTGGTCTGAATTGACAGCAGTTGCCCAGATGAAATGTGGAAAAAAAAAAAAAAAAAAAAACCTCTTCAAACTTCCCATTTAACCAAGAAAAAATGAAATACTATCTAACACAGGCCTCTCAAGTAAACATGAAGGCAAACAGGCAAGTGTATGTTTACAAAAGAACAGCATTTTCACTTCCAAATATCTGATTTCCCTGGATCTTACTTATTACGTCTTACTTACTACATATCAAAGATATGCTTACATCAGTATTTTAAAACAATTTAATATATGACTGTATTTGGTGCAGTTAACTCTCTTGTTAGACAAATGCTATCCATCATTTCATGCATGCATATCTTAAAGAAGAAACATGCCTATAATATCAAAGTATTGGTATAAATTCAAATGGAAACAAGGCCACTTAGACTTTTAAAATGCTTTCTTTTATGTTAACTTATAGCTGAGAATAATGAATAGCAGCCTTTTCTTCTCCTGGCATGTTTGAGATAGTTTGCATGTTTTTGAAATGGCTTAAATAGTTTTCCACCCACCCAAGATAGAATGATTCAAAGAGGGAAAAAAAAATGTTCATTTTCTTTTGCTGTGGTCATTTTTTTATTATCTCATGCAGTACTTGGGGGTACAATGGTATATTGTCTGAAGGAAAATAAAAGAGTCTAATCATATTAAAGTGTATTAAATTTTCATTAGAAGGCAACTGTGAATCAAACAACCTACTAATTACAGGATCCATAGTGTGGTATGCTGCAAATTCTGATACCTGTATGTGATAACAAAGTAAAGTGGACACAAAGAAGAACATTCCTCAGGCCATGTCTCTATAGCTATTAGATATGATTCAAAACAGATGCACTGTTTTCCCAAATACATTTATATGGAGGAATATTTGATTGATGATATTCCTTAGGACGACCTCTTTCATCCTATCAATCCAGGTAGGTTGAATTTAATGTGAAAATATGTTTCTTTGTAATGAAAACGTAGCTGAAAAGCAATAGCGTTCCACAGAGGAAGTCAGTGGGTTCATTTTTATTATGTATAAGCACCTATTCATGATTTAGACATTTAAACACTGATTTTTTATTCATCTAGGTATTTAAAATGTGTGGCCTCAACCACAAAGTACATTACAGTTGGCTTATCTGTTTTATTATATTATTGAGTTCTTATAATTCTACCTCACTGCCAACTCTGATTTCACTCTAACCCTTTCCAACTTCCCCCCCACCTCCGCCCCCAACATTAGGTAGGAGAGAAAGAAGGTCAAAGCTGAAAAGGAGCATAGACATCTTTAGACTACTTCCTACTGACTAGAAACACATGTTTCATGGGGTAAGTCCAGTTTTTGTCATCAGGGTATCTCCAACTTCTTCTTTTCAAACCTCAACAAGAGCAACTATAAGCAGCAGGTTCTTCTTTTTCTTCCTCCTCCTCCTCCTCCTCCTCCTCCTCCTCCTCCTCCTCCTCCTCTCCTCCTCCCCCTCCCCCTCCCCCTCCCCCCTCCCCCCTCCCCCTCCCTCCCCCTCCCCCTCCCCTCTTCTTCTTCTTCTTCTTCTTCTTCTTCTCTTCTTCTTCTTCTTCTTCTTCTTCTTCTTCTCTTCTTCTTCTTCTTCTTCTTCTTCTTCTTCTTCTTCACAGTACCTCTGGCCCCTCTTGGGGCTCTGAAATTTATATGCTCCCTGGAGTCCCTAAAATTAAACTGCAGCTGGCAAAAATCATACCTCCCTGCCCTCTAGAGCATGAGACAATCATAGTTAAAGGATGTGGACAAACTGAAGCAGCCCATCTTCTCCACTTGGGATTAAAACACAAATATATTCATATAAAATTACAGGTTTCTTTAAGCAACCAAACTTCTTACTGCATAGCTCACCTACTTTACTAAAATTGAATTTATGCCTTCCATTTTAGAATATAATTCTCACTGTCCTGTTTGGCTTGAAAAAGAATCATGGAAGTATGATGAACCCTCTCATCTTTGCAGTTACTATGCAGTAATAAAAACTCTTATGAATTTGATTTAAAAACAATTATTAGAATATTCATTCCTATTAAATTCATATCATAAATATCTATTCATATCAACTTTTATACTACCTGTGTAAAGGTATCCTAAGCCATTGTTGCCATGGACTCATTCAGGATGTTTAGGAAAACATGCCCTCCAACTTCTGCTGTCATTACATGGAAAATATTTTAAAAGACTGTAAAAATCCTTTTTTTCTTATCCTTACATTGCTTACTTTACTTCTTTATAGAACAGTTCTGTTTTATAAAGCAGTTGTTGTTACATTAAGATGTATGTCTGCTTCTCTTCAGGAGACAGATTAGATAGAGTGCCTCTGCTGCCACTGAAGTTGTCGTTCTTTGTAACAAAATGTAATGCTGCATATATAAAAATGCAAAGTGTAATGTGGAGTCAAATGTCTCTCAGCACAAGAGTTGTTCGTTTTAGCACCCATTTTGTTGGTATTTATCAACTTACTAATTATAGGCAAATTGCTTCCAACACGAAAACTGTGATGATTAGCAGTTTTTTCTGCTAACTCTGGTCTACTGTAGTTCCGGTAAAAGAATGTCAATAATCTAAATTCCTTTCTTTTTCCTGGCTTAGAATATAAAAATAAATTCATCAGGCTAGCAATTCTCAACTTTTCGGAACTGCGGTTTGGAAGGCTTGGGGTGGGAAGCAGAAAATAGATGGATATGATAATCAAGAAGGTGTACCTGTCACCTCCCATAAACCGGAGATTCTGGAAGACACACTATAGGTTGGTCAGCCACCAAATGGAATGAAGTAATCTTGGTTTCACTAACAGAGTAAATGCACTTGAGCACTAAAAGAGAAGTGCCTCAATTGCTAGAACTGAGAATAAAATCTCTTTATTAAAATACAGAGCAAAAGCATCTTAAGAACCAGCTCATAGGCAAGCCAGCACTGATGGCCAGAAAATGCTCAGTGCACACTGTGCTAAACCTCTCATGCAACCATGAAGCAGAGCAGCATAATGTTGTTTGGTCAAATGTAATACACTTTGTAACCTTCAGCCTTCCATTACTGTCCTTTAAAGTGAGCTCAGATGAAGACGAGAGGAACGAGCCAATCTGAGAAATGTTTTTATTGCATGCAAGACAATAAAAGCTTGGATTTTTTTTTTCTACCACCATTGCTAATTTCACTCATTTGCTTCTCATTACAATAAGTAAACAAGATTAAATGGAAAATCTTACAGTTTGTAGAGCATATTATCCAGCAGAGATGTACTGACTCAGTGTCTTAACCAATACATGGCACTAAGTGACTATATATTCCTACTATGAATTTCCTACAGTTCTAAAGTTATATTGGCATTTTCCAGTCAGGAGTGATGTCTGCAATGGCCCTCTTTAGCCAATACTTTGCTTTTAACTTAATTGCTTATTTGCAGTCTCAGCAAGCAGAGAGAAGAATTTTATCCTCTTTGCCTTGTCTCTGAATACTAACTAGCTGGCCCAGTGAAGTCTCTCCAAAGGGAGAAACTGCATGAGACACACAGTGCATTTGACACAGTCAAGAGGGAAAAGAAAGAACAAAACAAAAGTCTATTCAGAACCGAATTCTCTGATATCCCCCTCCCCCAGTCCCTTTAAAAATAAAGTGAAAGGAGGGGCATAAATCCATGCTTGAATGCCTGAGGTTGTCAGTTAATAAAGGACAATGAAAGACAGGTGACTGTCAGTCTAATTCTCAGTCTCTAGGTTATCACTTTTTGGCATGGTAGAACAAGAAAAGTGTGTACATAACAAGAAAATATGTCATCATATTTCTCTCTAAATGCATGGACAAACTCCATGTAGAAGGATCAGTTGATTATTTCCATACATGGATTTATCTTCGGAACTGGGTATTTTTTCCCTGGAAATTATTCTGAAGATAATAATTACAACATCAAAAATGATGAAGCTTTATTTACCTGTTTACTTCCCTTTAAGCATAGGATCTTCAATTTAATTTGTAAAACTTTGAAAATTTTTTGAAAACCAAACCCAACAGAAAACCAGTATTTTTCTGGTTGATTTTCCAAAAAGACTCCTCTCAAGCTATTTCCCCCAAGATCTCTTTATACTTTTGTCTTTGCACAATGCCTTAATCCTGCTGTCTTTGTTGTTTTATTGTCTGATCAGTTTGTTTTCAAGTTGTCTTTATATTGCATTTGCTAGGACTAAAACTTGACTTTGGGCATTCCGGTGATAAATCTATATAAACACAAAAGAACCTCAGAGCAATGTGGAGTGTTGTGAAGCATCATTCCCATAATGTGTATTGTTATTTGTTGCATGACTACAGGTACAGAGAGATAATAAATTTTAAATGATGGAGTAATGTAATTAAGATAAGTTTGGCCTCTTCTCAGTCCTGGCACTCTCATCTGTTGGCCATCTGTAGTGGAGATTCTGTTCTCAGTTCCATTGGCTGGGTAAGAGATGGCTTCTAACAAGCCCGAGTTCCCACATATGGCTAAGGTAGGCACAGAGAATGGTCACTAAGGCAGAACTGCTGATGCCAAGTGTGAACATCTTCATCAGATCAAGGCCCGTGCTCATAGGGAGGCTGTGGGGGTGGAGCTTTGCTTTCCCCATGTGAGCAAGTGGACCCTATTAAACATCCTGCATCTTTTGAGAGAAAGAACGAAAGGAGAAGAGATAAACTCAAATAAAGCAAGAAAGACAGAAGGAGGTTGATACACTGATATCTTGGTTACATCTTTTTTTCCCTTTCCTTGCTGCAAAGAAAAACAACTAAAAACTTCTTTAAAGCATCAAGTAGGAAGATGGCTGTATGTTTCATTATTTAACACTGTCAAAATGCTGCTTCATTTTTAGCTTGGAAGTCAGAAAGTGCTTGATAGAAAAACAGTGTCTTATACAAGTTTAATTCAGCTTTTAAGAAATTACTTTGTAAGTTTTTTGACATACTGATTATATGAGAACTTCCTTGGTTTCATATGAAACTTATTTAGTATAGAGAAAGAAATTCTACAGCTAGTCTCTCTGTTTGTTTATCAGCATACAGGATGTGAGCAGCAAGATCTGTGTGTCACAGGAACTCACACAGAAATTCTAATAGCTAAAGCACAAGCATGTTTCCATATAGTACTGCCTGTTGTGATTAATGCTATATTTAGTTATGAGAGTCCTCATAAAAACTCCCAGTGAAAACAATAATTAGAATATCTTTCAGATGTATTTCATATTGAAAGGCTTATTGATATTAAACTTAGAAGGCACCGAACTACTCTAAGTTTTAGGAGTAAAATCTATTATTTTTTTGATATTTCATGTATATGAAAGTTAGGAAGGATAGTCATAGAAGAAAAAGATACAATTTGAGAGGAGACTGACTTTTAGCAAATGAAAGAAAATCTATGTAAATATAAAAACATTTCTTCCTGGGAGGAGTAGTCAACTGATCAAAAATGATAGTTTATTCTTGAACAATTACATGAATTATTTTCTTTATAATAATAGAATAATTTATACTTTAAAGGACTATGTGAAAAATATATGTGCATAGAAAAGTATGTGTGTGTGCATATGTATATGTGATAGTGAAACACTAGGATTTATGTTTGTACTAATAACTACTTCATGTGGAAGACTTCTCAAAACAAAGATATGTAATTCTGCATTTCATTTATATTTAATAAGATACTTGCTATACAGTTGAAGGAATTCCAATTATTTTGAAAAATAATGACCTATGGGTCAGTCAGAGCTTGACAACTTCTGGTGAGGGTTCAAGGAAAATCTCAAGGTCTAAAGAATATAAAAATCTAAGTAAATCACTATCATCAGGAAATGACAGGTTTATATATTTTCTGAGTAAGATGATTATTTTATGAGCTAGTTATTTCTACAGAGACTGATAATGTCTTTCTATATACAAAAGAACAAGGTATTAGGAGACTGGACAGAATACTCAGCCTTAAGTGTTTAATAAGCCTTATTTTCTTCTGAAGGTAATTAATCCTAAATGCATTGGTAACTGTGTATGAGCCAATATTTATCCTCTAGGATATAACAATTTAGTGCTATGACTGAGTTCTGAAGCAAACTATTTCTGTGACCCAGATAGTCATAAGGAAGAAAATGAGAGTGTTTGAGAATTCATGAAAGAAGAGATCAACATGAAAGTGAAAGCATGACACCTGAATGTCACCTGACAGAGAGCTTGGAACTAAGTATGGAAAGTACAAGCACCTTCAAAAGTGGGAAAAGATGAGTAGAGCACAGAATTGAGGCTAATATAGCAAACCATAGCTAAGGATGATTGGCTAGATAAATAGATGATAATTTTGAATACTGAACCTCATGGTAGAATGTGAAATACCACCACACTATTTTAGGAAAGTCTATCCTTCTCTATTGACATTTAAATTTAATGAGAGGTTTTTATCTTACAACAAGTACTGAGGAATAGAGAAAGACAGATTTGAAAATCTCAGTTTAAAATGTATTAGATTTATGACTGAAAATGAAAATATAGATAATGCACACATGCGACAGCTAAACTGACTCTCCCATATTCACTTTCCCACTGAACATCAAGTTTCCAAGGACAGGAAGGTAACAATGACTTACACAATGCTAATTGAATGTATAAACTGACACTTTGTCTGAAGGAAATAAAGTGTTCAACAAACTGAAAGACTTGAACACTTACATAATTTTCTACAACTTCTAATGCTGGGAGTTTATACAAAATATAGAGATAACCCATATTATTAAAATGGTACATATATAGTTCATTTACATGTGAATTATACATATAGGTGTGTCATACCAAGAAAGCCACTGTCACCTAATTCCAATTATGAAGAATCAGGACCTCTGAAGAAAATCCTAAGGCAAGGGGGATGAACAGTTTACTAAACCATAATCTTTAGTTCATACATGAGCAATATATCTGAGCATTGGACGCTTAATACTGACAAGACAGTTTAACAAGTTTTTATAGTTTCAAAATATGGTTTTGTATATTTTCAAAAGGCTTATATGTTGAAAACTTGGTAACCACACTATGTATCTGACCATTGAGGAATCACTTATCATGAGGACTATAAACTTATGAATGGACTAACCCATTGATGGATTCACATTTGATGTCATTATATGGCTATTATGGAAGCTTGTGCAAGTAGTGACTTCTGAGTTAAGTAGAATAAGTCACTTAGGACACGTGTTTGCATTTTAGATTACAATTTAATTGGAACATTTCTCCCATCCCTTTTCTCCTTTCAAACCCTCCCAGTTACCTTTCCAACTCTTCTTCTAGTTTATTGCTTCTTTTTATGGTTATATATGCATTTTTATATCCACATATTACTAAATATAACCTGTTGGGTCCATATGATATCACTTGTATGTATGTTTTTAGGGTTGATCTTTTGCACAGGACAACTAATTACTGTGCCTCTCCCTGGGGAGGACAGAGATTTCTGGATGTAGATTTTGTCTAGTCACACCCGACAGCACTATACCTCCTGGCTGATATTCATGAGAACCTCTTTCTCTCGTGTCTTTGCTACCATGATGTGGTATCATATCACAAGTCACTTGAAAGAAGGAACTAGCTGACCATGGGCAGAAACCTTGCAATCTGAGAATACAAATGAACTGAGAATTGATCAATGCTCAAATGGTTGTTCATTCATAACATTAGATTGTTTGCCCCCTATATTCCTTCTTTAAGAATGTACAATCTAGGTATAAATTAGGACATTTTCTTTACACCCAAAGGAATTCTATATATAAATACTATAGAAAAATATGAAAAAGAGGCAGATATAGTGTGTATGTCTTCAATCATGCCACTTGAGAAGGAGGTTAATGTCAGGGGACAGGAACAAATTTAAGTTCACACTGCTAGGGGTACATAGACAGTTTCTCTGTCTTTCTGTTTCAATCTTTGTCTCTGTCAGTTTGTCTGTCTGTCTGTCTGTCTCTGTCTCTCTTTCTCTGACACACACTCCACACATACACAAATACAGAGAGAGAGAGAGAGAGATCCTATAGAAATAGAAATAATCTTTGCTTTATCAACCCCTTGAAGAAAATTAACAAAACAAAATAAAATAACTTTAGCTAAAGTCTGCATGAAAGAATCTGTCATATGAGTAAGAATATTTTTCCAGAGAAGTATATAATGGAATTACAATTGTAAAATTAAGTTTCCTTCACTTAGAGGTTATATTTTTTTAAACGAATGCTTTTACACTTACTGAAAGTGTTAAAGTGAGAATCAATCGAAGCTAGAAATTCTCACAATTTTCATGGAGTGCTACCCTTGAAGGTTTCAACGTCTGCTCACTACAATCTTAACTGCATATATTTAAATCTAGCATTATTTTACCTTTCTACCTGTAAATAATGAACGACTAATAGGGACATTTTCTTGAGAAGATGCTGTTTTTTCCTAGCACGGATTTGGTACAGTGGTAGAGAATCTTTTGTCAATACGCTACATTAAGTGTATTGTGTTTCCCTTTACTTAAGAGGACTGTGTTTCCACAACTAGACACCTGACCATATTGGCTTTCATCTTCTCACAATGCTAAGTAAAAGACACTACACACATGTATATGGCATTTAGAATGCTCTGGCTTTATCCAATTCCATGGTAATTTCAATTCTTTGTCAGCTCCTTCCCTCTGTCTAGAAGGTTTTCTCTATCTTACTGTTTCTATTGAACCCTAAGTTCCTCATTCTTGGATTTCACAATGACTAGTGTCTTCTCTTTATTAGCTGAAAGCATCATTTCCTGATCTTCTAAATACTTTGAAATTTTTGTGTGTACCACTCCTGATACTATATGTGTTATTTGGAATGCAAATCTTTCTTGCACAATTGCCTTCTTTTTATATTATTTGTGGCTTTCACATGCTTGCTAGTTGTACAAAAAGACTTAACAGAAGAGAAAGAACTTATTGGGAGGCTATCTGGTGGAAGTAGGGTTCAGTGACTTAAGAAGAAGAGCATATACCTGTTTTTAGAAGATGATCCTAGACAATTCAGAACAGAGAGCATGTGTAAAGTAGGAATCAGAGCATGTTATAGCACTAAAGTAGGGCAATCAAGGATCACCATGGTAATGGCTATTCTTGACTCACTCAAGTCCCTCCCACTGTCTTAGAAGCAGGAACACAAATAGTAGATTTAAACTACATATAAAACACCTAGGAGAGAAGAAAGAAGCAGAGGAGTGGGGAGACAAGGAGGAGGAAGAGGAGAATGAGGAAGAGGATGAGGCAGAAGAAAAGGATAAAGAGAGAAAATCTATATTTATGAAATATAAAGAATGACATCTGTAATCATTCATTTACTAAAAGGACATAGCAGTCCCATAACACAAGCAGAAGAACAAGTGATAGTTGAAATGAGTGAAGAGCATTTAATATAGAATACATATATCCTCAAATGAAATTAATTTTCTGACAGTCACATGAACCAAAGCCCAGAAAGATACATTCATTCTAAAGAGGGCCTACAAAGGTTTAAGTTCTATGTGTGCTGAAACTTCAAACTCTAACATTCACAAGCTGACAGAGAATGCACAGAATGTGCTTTTGGTGCAGCACTTAATGAGGGGTGTTCGGGATATAATCCCTCTGTCACAAGTCAGTTTTTAGATTAGACTACTCCACTGGTGTTGTATGAGAGCCTGTCTTTGCCTTTTAACAATTTGCCATTTCCTAAACATCCAGATTGTCAGTAATCCCAGCAGAAAGACATATACCTGTGTTCAGTGTATCTCCATTTAGATAGTGTATCATTGGTGATTCTTGAGCCTGCTTGTGTATTAGTCAGGCTAAGATATGTATTAGTACCATTTTTATAATTACACTTGTATATAAGCCTCTCCAGCTGCTCTTGGAAAAACAAATTTTAGACAAATGAATTAATGATGACAACACTAACAATAAAATCCTCAATCCAGGAAGCCTGATGGGACGTAAAATCCCTTACCAGACTCATCACTCGAGGAATACTTTAAATGATCTGGCTTTACTTAGTTATTGTCTCAGTTCAGAGTTAAGCTAAATAAACATAAAGATGACAGTGGCATGCAGCATGTTTTCCTCCCCTGTCCTGTGACTACACCATCTGTCAGGATGCACATCCGTGTTGGAAGGTCAGCAGTCACCTGTGGCAGATGTCCTTCATTGTGCTAAACACTTGGATGCTGGAAATGGTTATGTTCTCAGATTCATTATGTCTTAAATAAGAAATAAAAACGTGAAGGAGCTCCCCTGCTGGGAACCTTATTTCATATTTGAGTGCAATTAACCAGCTGATAAACAGGCTTTGTTTTCCATCTGAATGGCCAATGACCATTCATTTGGGACACTATCTTGTCAAATGGGTAACAATAACAATAAAGTTTATGTATCTTGGCTTCCATCTGTTCAGAAGCCCTTAGTCACCTCCTGAATTGAAATCAAGAACCTGAATGGAACATGGAAAACAATTATCTTCCAGAATCCACACGATGGCAAGGATATGAAAGATTATCTTGGTTGAACTGTAAATCAGGACTAAGTGATGCCATTATTTTATGGTCTTTTATTATAGTAAAATTAGGAAAATGGTTATAAGCCCATGTATTCTAAATTCTACACACTAATGTAGCTTGAATATAAAGAAAATGCACTGCATTTCAAATGGTTCTTTACTTTATAAACACTATACTTTAATATCTGGTACATATATATTCACTTACATTCACTTTGTATGCACATATTACTGACAATAATGAAGATGTATACTCTAAAGTTTACTTTTAGCTTTTATTACCCCACTCATCCATATTTACCAATGTGCTATAATTGTCTATTAAACAAAATCTGAAGAATAAGATTTTTGCCATTTTGGTTGATTGTAATAATTTCATATGTAAAAATGAAATAATCTCACTGGTTTGCCCCCAGAGTGATGAGTTACAAGAATAGCCACCTATATCCTCTTACACGATTTTCAATGATTTAAATAAATTGTGGAACCTGTAACCATGGTGCAGATTTTCTGTAGTATATTCACAACTCTGGCAAGGTATCACCAGGTATCTATTCTAGTGATTGTGTGAGAGATTATACTATTATGTATTGAATTTGATAGGACTGGATCTATGCAAAACAATGTAGACTTTTCTTCATTTTATTAAAAATATTTCTTGAGTTCTAGTATATTTATTTATCTGGGGATAGAAATAAAAACAATGTGGTTTAATCTCTCAAAAATTAAGATTTATAATAATTAGGTAGTCAAGGTGGTAATTATCACAGATAGTGGTAGTGACTATGGTCTGTTTAGAGAAAGAATGTTTTGAAGATGAATAAAAATCTTTTATGTAACTCCTGGGAAAGGAGTACTCATTTAGTTTCTTCCTAACTTACTTATATTTATTTATTTATTATCATTTATGTTTTTTAAAACAGGTTTTCTCTGTGTAATCTTGACTGTCTTGAATTTTCTCTGTGAACTAGGATGGCTTCTAAATCAGAGATCCCCCTGCCTCTGCCTCCCAAGTGCTGAGATCATCTAATTTCTAAACCTAGTTTATGTACTCCATAGTATTGCATAAATGTAACACCAGTTATTTATAGCTATTATTCTTAATTGTCATTTAAATTTAAGTAAAGCACAAGGAACTTAAAGACATTTCAAGAATTAGACAGTAAATGATGGAACCGAATTTTAATAAAATGTAGGAAACTTGGCTCAACTCTCAATGTGAAAATTTTCTTTATGCAATTATATAAATACGCTTATTAGTATAATGGATTTAATTTGGGGAGTTGAGACCTTCATATGTATGAGATCTAGATAGTGTGTAACATGCACATGTAATATATGTTTTTAAGCATTTATATACAAACATCAAAGTGTGATGCAAGTCATTATAAATGAAGAATTGTTAGTGGCACAACAGTCAGAGAAAATAAAAAATGCCAAAAGCTCCTAACCTAAAACATGCAGGAAATTCAGAACACAATGAAAAAAACAAACCAAAGAATAAGAGGTATAGAAGGGAGGAGAGTATTAACTCAGAGGGCCAGCAAACATCTTCAACAAAATTATTGAAAAAAACTTCCCTAAGGGTCATACAGACCCTAGGAAAATGCAAATGCCAGCCCAGACTTCTAAGGCCAGCAAAACTGGCAATTACCATAAATGGAGAAACCAAAGTATTCCCAGACAAAACCAAATTTAAACAATATCTTTCTACTAATCCAACACAAGGAGGAAAACTACACCCAAGAAAAAGTAAGCAATTAATCTTTTCACAACAAACTCAAAAGAATAGAAACACACAAACATAATTCCAACACTAAAAACAAAAATAACAGGAAGCAACAATCATTGTCCCTAATATCTCTCAACATCAATGAACTCAATTCCTCAATAAAAAACATAGGCTAACAGACTGCATATGTAAACAGAATCCAGCATTTTGCTGCATAGAGGAAACACGCCTCAGAGTCAAAGATAGATATTCCCTCAAACTAAAAGTATGGGAAAAAATTCCAAGAAAATGATCCCAAGAAACAAATTGAAGTAGCCATTTTAATATCCAACAAAAGGGACTTTTAACAAAGAGTTATCAAAAAAGATGGGGAAGATCACTACATTCTTTTTTTTATTGGATATTTTATTTACATTTCAGATGCCATCCCCTTTCCCCATTTCCCTTCCCTAGAAAACCCCTATCCCATGCCCCTTTTTCCTTTTTGCTTTTATACAATTTTTTAAAATGTTAATCAAAGGTTTTATAAGTTTTGTAATGCTCAATCAGAAGTGTAAACCAATACCCAACCTAGATATATAAACTATCTTTGACTGGTGGAAGAGATGGAGTAAGGAGAGGAGAAGATGAAGGAGAGGAGAAGCTAGGTGATTGAGAGAGAAAGAGGGGGGGCATGAAAGCAGATGTTCACGTGTCTCCACCAGGTCACTACATTCTTATCAAAGAAAAATCCACCAGAATGAACTCTCAATTCGGAACATCTGTGCCCCAAATGCAAGGACACATGCAGTTGTAAAAGAAACGTTACTAAAACTCAAAACACACATTGAACCTCACACAATAATAGTAGGAGAATTCAACACCCCACTTTACCAACTGACAGAGCATGAAAACAGAAATCAAACAGAGACACAGTGAAACTAAAAGAAGTTATGTACCAATGGATTTAACAGATATCTACAGAGCATTTCACCCTAAAACAAAAGAATATATACCTAGTTATGAGTATTTCATGGTACCTTCTTAAAAACTGACCATATACTTGTACACAAAAAAATTTCAACAGATAAAAGAACATCAAATTAATCCCATGTATTCTATCAGACCAAAACAGACTAAGGCTGGTCTTCAATAGCAATAAAAAGCAACAGAAAGCCCACATACATATGGAAGCTGAACAACTATCTACTCAATGATAACTTGGTCAAGGAAGAAATAAAGAAAGAAGTTTAAGACTTTCTAGAATTTAATGAAAATGAAGGTAAAATATACCAAAACTTATGGGACATAATAAAAGCAGTGCTAAGAGGAAAACTCATAGCTCTGGGTGCCTCCAAAAGGAAATGGGAGTGAGCATATACTAGCAGTTAACAGCTCATCTGAAAGCTTTAGAACAAAAAAGAAGCAAATACACCCAAGAGGAATAGATGGCAGGAAATAATCAAACTCAGTGCTGAAATCAACCAAGTAGAAACCAAAAGAACTATACACAGAATCAACAAAACTAGGAGCTGGTTCTTTGAGAAAATCATCAAGTTAGATAAACCCTTAGCCAGAATAACCAGAGGGCACAGAGACAGTATCCAAATTAACAAGATCCGGAATGAAAAGGAAGACATAACAACAGAAATCAAGAAAATTCAGAAAATAATCAGATCTTAGTGCACAAGTCTATACTCAACAAAACTGGAAAATCCGGATGAAATGGATGATTTTCTAAACAGGTACCCAGTACCAAAGTTAAATCAGGATCAGATAAACCATCTAAACAGCCCTGTAACCTGCAAGGAAATAGAAGCAATCTTTAAAAGTCTCCCAACCAAAAAACAAAAAAACAAACAAACAAACAAACAAAAACCCAGGGCCAGATAGTTTTACTACAGAATTTAATCAGACCTTCAAAGAAGATCTAATATCAACACTCCTCAAAGTATTCCATAAAACAGAAACAGAAGGAACACTACTCAATTCTTTCTATGAAGCCACAGTGCATTGATACTTTAACCACAAAAAGTCCAAACAAAAAATGAGACTTACAGGCCAATTTTGCTTATGAATATTGATCAAAAACTATTCAATAAAATTCTCGCAAACCAAATCCAAGAACACATCAAAACCATCATCCACCATGATCAAGTAGGCTTCATCCAATGGATATTTTAAAATATGGAAATTCATCAATGTAATCTATTATATAAACAAAATAAAAAAAAAACACATGATCATCTCATTAGATGTGGAAAAAAGCCTTGACAAAATACTGTACCCATCCATGTTAAAAGTATTCGAGAGGTCAGGAATTCAAAGTACATGCCTAAATATAATAAAAGCAATATACAGCAAACCAATAGCCAACCTCAAACTAAATGGGGAGAAAATTAAAGCAATTCCATTAAAATCAAGGACTAGACAAGGCTGCCCAGTCTCTCCCTACCCATTCAATATAGTAATCAAAGCTTTAGCCAGAGTAGCTAGACAACAAAAAGAGATCAAATGGATACAAACTGGAAGGGAGGAGGTCAAGTTATCACTATTTGCATATGATATGATAGTATACATCAGCAACCCACAAACTTCTACCAGAGAGTTTTTTTTTTCAGTGGCTGGATATAAAATTAACTCAAACAAATCAGTAGCCTTGCTTTACTCAAAGGATAAATGGGATGAGAAAGAAATTAGGAAAACAACACCCTTCACAATAGACACAAATAATATAAAATATCTTGGTGTGACTCTAACCAAGCAACTGAAAGATCTGTATGACAAGAACTTCAAATACCTGAAGAAAGATATCAAAGATCTCAGAAGATGTAAAGATTTCCATGCTTCTGGATTGGCAGGATAATATAGTAAAAATGACAATCTTGCCAAAAGCAATCTACAGATTCAATGCAATCCCCATCAATATTCCAACTCAATTCTTCATAGAATTTAGGAAAGCAATACTCAAATTTATTTGGAATAACAACAACAAAAACTAGAATAGAAAACACTGTTCTCAACAATAAAAATACTTCTGGGAGAATCACCATCCCTGACCTCAAGTTTTACTAGAGCAGTAGTGATAAAAACTGCATGGTGTTGGTATGAAAACAGGCAAGTAGATCAATGGAATAGAATTGAAGATCCAGAGATGAACCTACACACCTTTGGGCACTTGATCCTTGACAAAGAAACTAAAACCATCAAGTGGAAAAAAGACAGCATTTTCAAAAATGGTGCTGGTTGGTCTACATGTAGAAGAATGAAAATTGATCCATACCTCTCTTCTTGCACTTAGCTCAAGTCCAAGTGGATCAAGGGCCTCCAAATAACACCATACATACCGAATCTAATAGAAGAGACAATGGGGGAAAAGGTTGAATACTTGGGCACAGGGGGAAAGTTCCTGAACAGAACACCAATGTTTTATGCTGTAATAACAACAATCGACAAATGGGACCTCAAAAAATTGAAATTCTTCTGTATAGCAAGGAACTATCAATAGGACAAAATGGCATATCACGGATTGGCAAAATATATTTATCAACTTTAAATTTGATAGAGGGCTAATATCAAAAATATACAAAGAACTCAAGAAAATAGACTCCAGAGAACCAAATAACCCTATTAAAAAGTGGAGTACAGAGCTAAACAGAGAATTCTCAACTGAGGAATATAGCATGTCTGAGAAGCCCTTAAAGTAATGTTCAGCATTCTTAGTCATAAGGGAAATGCAAATCAAACTGACATACCACGGTTGGCAAAATATATTTATCAACTTTAAATTTGATAGAGGGCTAATATCCAAAATATACAAAGAACTCAAGAAAATAGACTCCAGAGAACCAAATAACCCTATTAAAAAGTGGAGTACAGAGCTAAACAGAGAATTCTCAACTGAGGAATATAGCATGTCTGAGAAGCCCTTAAAGTAATGTTCAGCATTCTTAGTCATAAGGGAAATGCAAATCAAACTGACCCCAAGATTCTACCTCACACCAGTCAGAATGACTAAGATATAAAATGTAGATGACAGCAGATGTTGATGAGGATGTGGAGAAAGAGGAACACCCCCATTGCTGGTGGGACTGTAAGCTAGGAAAAACCACCTTGGAAATCGTTCTGGCAGTTACTGAGAAAATTGGAAATAGATCTATCTGAAGACCCTTTACTGC
>NW_023046484.1:0-52762 GCF_011762505.2 Arvicanthis niloticus
AGATATAGCTCAGTGTTGGGAAACTTAATGGTCACAAGGCTCTGGATCTTGATCCTCAGTATCTCAAAGATAGCAATCCACCTGGCCCTCTGCCTCTCAAGTATTGGGATTACAGGCATAATCTACCACACATGGCTGAGAGGCCCTGAGGTGAAGAAATCATTCCAACTCAGGACTCCACCAACAATTCCCACTACAAATCACTTCCATCCTGTTCCTGCTAACAGGCACAGGAAAACATAGTTTCCTGTCAATGATAGACATTAGCCATGTGTGGACAGTAAAGGCAAAAAGGACCCAAACCCATGAAAACCAGTTGCATGTCTGGGTAAAGCATGGGTAGTGCACCCCAGTAATCCCAGGGCCAGGAGGTTGAGGCAAGAGGAGCTGCAGTTCTAGGCTAGCCTCGGCTATATAGTGCTTTTGAGACCTATGTGACCTACATGAGAGCCTCCTTTAAAACAAAGGCATGGACATTAGCCTATACTAATATGTCATTACCAACTCACCAATCATATCAAGTAGATCACATAAATGTATGACACTGATGTACTAGAAGAAACTAGTTACAGTGTATATGGGCTCTATCCAGTGTATTATAGGTTTAGCTTTTCCTAAACATATAATCCTAAAAACTAAACACTCATGAAAACTTAGTAAGACTTTGTAGCAGAGGGCCAAGCTCTCCATCACTTCCAAGGGACCAGGCTATAGTTCCAACCCTTTACGTTACCTTCAGCCCGCAGCGGTAAGCCTCCACTTTATCCAGGTCCAGACAGACAGTTTCCTCCTCTGTCAGCCTCGCTTCATAGACCTTCAGCATGTCTTCCGTTTGCAGAATAGCCTGGAGAAGGGCTCTCACAGAGCACAGGCTGCAAAGAGCAAAAGATGTCGCTAAAGTTTCCAGTGACGTGATAGATAGCTACTATTGGCTTTCAGTCACTTTTGGGAAACGGGGTGATGTAAAAGCAGTTGAGAAGAGGGTGGGTGTCTTTAAGGAACAAGCTCCAATAGGCCAATCACACATAATGTGTGGGGCAGACGTGGTTCAGGATAGCTTGGTTCCTGGTCGAGCACAGGCCTCGAACCCCGGACCCTAATGGGACGACAATAGGTTTTCAGCCAGAAACCAAGCTATCCTTTCACAGACTTCTGCCCCACAATAATGAATGAAATCAGGCAAGAATGAAGCTTGACAGGGTTGACGATGTGGTCCGTTGAGAGAGCAGTCACCCTCGGCTCTAACCCACACACCAAAGGAAAAACAAACGGAAATTTGAAAGTGCCAACTATTCCTGAGCGGTATTAGCGGTGCACACCTGTTTAAGTAGCCATCTGTGACCCCGTTGATATTCTCCAGCTTCTGAAATAGTCCAAATATCTCATTCTGCAGATAGCAGTATTTTTCAGACCCTCGGAAGTTGGCAAGCATGTCTTTAAGCTGATTGAGAACCTCGGCCAGGGCTTGTGAGTCGTTCTGTACGCTCTGTCAAGAAAGGAGGGGGGACACACATGATTTAAGGTATGCAGCATGCTGTTCTGCTCTGGATAGCAAAGGTTACTGTTTCCTGCCAGGTACCTACCGCATTGCTTGTATACATGCATATGGTAAGAGCACCTAAAATCTACTCTCTCAGAAAATTTCAATAAATACATTATTACCTGCAGTCCCCTGCCGCATACCAGATCTCAGATTCATCTTACTGCAAACGTGTACCCTTTGACCTACATCTCCACACTTCCTCCCTGGCCCACCCCTAGTCATCACTAGGCATTTGACTCCTTATTACATTGTACATGTGAGTGAGATGGCATACTGTCTGTCTTTCTGCCCTTGGTCCATTTCATTCAGCCTAAAATCCTCCAGATTCACATAATTCTCAATTTTTCTTTCTTTTTTAAAAACTGGATAATAGTCCATGTTGGGTTGGAGAAGCTCAGTGGTTAGTAGCCTGCACTGCTCTTGCAGAAGACCTAAGTTGGGTTCCCAGCACCTGCCTATAATGTCAGCTATAGGGGATCTGACACCTTCTTCTGACTTCTGTGAGAACCTATACTCGTGTGCGTATACCTCCCTGACTTTGCCATAAATTTAAATAAATATATCTTCCATAGTGTAAATATACTATGCTAAGCATATATAATATATGCATATATATTATACGTGCTTCTTAAGATTAGCTTTTAACCTTAAAAACATCTTTAGTGTAGCAATAGAAAATACACTTGCCTATAAACTTGCTTGTACACCATGTACACCATGGGGTGGTTTTCCTCATTTACAGATAGACATAAGACCTGTGGGATCAGGAGATTAGTGTTAGCAGCTCCTACCTTGAGCTCATTGATTTTCACGGTGATGTGGTGTGTGGAGCCTTGGTCTGTGAGCAGGAGATTTTTAAGCGTCATCCTGGCCTCACAATGCTCCATCTGCCTGCGGATCTTCTGCAGTTCCATCAGCAGCCATGTCTCCTGTTTGTCATTTTCTCTGTTGGTTTCAATCACTTTATTGTGGTTGACATCTTGGCAGGTACCCAGGTGAGTGATTTCAGTTTTGGTGACTGTAAAAATAAGTTAGGACCATAAGTATGAAAGGCTGCCAAGCTGACAAGGTGCTTGAAACTTAAACTGCATGAAAGTATGCCTCCTCCCTGCGACTTGATTCTAGAACTCCAGTATACAAATTGTTTTATATATCCGCTATGTAGTAGATAAGGCATATTGTCCCTCAAGGATTCCTGTGCCAGAAGACTGGTCCCTAATATAAAAGTCCTGACGCAGCAGGTCCTTTAAGAGGTAGGCCTAGTGGATGATTAGATTATGAAGGAACCACCCTCAGCAAGGATGACTGTCCATCTCCTGGGAGATGGTTAAATCCCTGGCACTATTCAGACCTCAATAGAGTGATTCCTTCTAAAGGCATCCCATCCTTTCTACATGCCACCGTACCCACTTCTGCTTCTCTGTTGAATTATGACAAAGCCATGGGTCACTCACCAGGCCCCATACTGTTTCCCACCCATTAAATAAGCATCTTTTCTTTACAAATTATCCAGTTTCAGGTATTTTGTTATGTCAACACATAGCATACTACGTGTCTTTCAAAGGAACAGTTTTACACAGGTGGCTTTCCTTTTCAAACTACCTATCTGGCTGATGCTAAGAAAACAGATGCTCCCCGGGCTGACCTGTCTGGTGCTGGGGGTGGCCAGGAAGCTGAATGACCAGGGTCTGGTAATGTTTCTGGGCATCAGTGAACTGAGACTGCATCCTCCGTTTGTCATCGTCTCCAAACATCTCCGAGCCTTGGCTGTTTTTGATGAAATCTTGGTAATGGAGCTCAAGGTCTTCAATGGTCTTCATGTAATCTTCCTGTCTCATCGTTTTCAGCTAGAAGCAAATCAGGCACGGTGAGTTGAGAGACATGAATGCCCCCGTACCCCCATGCAAGGCAGAGTGGGCAGGGCAACCCTCATCATAGGCTAAGATATAAAAGGTCTTGGGGGCTTCATAGGTGTTGCCAAGAAGCACAGCAGTAGCCGGCCAGTGGCTTTTTCCTTCACAGGATATTTTTCTTCAAACACAATAGTATGAAGAAACTCAACTGTAAAATAGAGCAAATGCAGCCTAGCCATTCTAAAAAGATAAAGGACTCAAGGGCCCAAAAACTTCCCATCCTGCCTCCTTCACTTCGTTTATCACTTCGCTAAAGGACTATTCAACCCAAGGCTCTGCCAACCACACCTTAAGGACCTCTGACTTAGAGGGATGTTTTCAGACTTCTTCCAAGAATCCTCTTGACTTCCCCTCTCTGCCTTGTTCCAGTGGATATGTATGACCTCATTCCCATTATCTCTAAGGGGATGGGGGCCCACACTGTCTTTTCCATAAGTATTTTTGGCTTGTCAGGTCCCTTCAGGGGGTATATCTATTTGTCTCCAAACCAGCCATGTGCTGATTCCACCTTGTTTTGTAGTGCTAGCAGAAGAACCCAAGGCTTCATGCATGCTTTCTATCCCGAGCCCCAACCCTTTCTGTGCAGTAGTGGACAGACCAGTCCTGTGAAAGGCTAAAGAGGCCTCACATGGTGGGACACAAGATCTTCATCTGTTCAGTGAACAGTTGCACTGGCCACGTGGCCCTTTAGGCAGCCGAGAGCATCGGAGACATATAGATAGTCATGGCTCTGATCTTCTCAATGTCAATCATGCAGTAGTGCCAAGACACCAGGCTCTTCATGTTGATGTAGAGCTGGTTCCACAGAGCCAAGATGGCTTCATAGTACTGCTCAATCCTGGAAGGCAGAAAGGGAAAACATTCCAGTCCAAACAGAAAATCTAGACGGGTTTGCACAACTAACTGCCCATAAGTCTAAACCAAACTTTACAGAGTGATTGTGTAATTTTCAAAACTGTCAACATGTCAATAGATTCAGACTAACCCACTTCCCAGAAGTATACTCTCGACTTTATCTATAGTTACATAGATCATTCAAATCATCCTGGTTGAGATAGGCTATCTGATTCTTCGTTGTATTGATGGTTAGCAGCATTTTGATTCGCATAGAGTTTAAACGCTGACAATTCCTGAACTCTGGGCAGGAAAGGAAGGCAGGGCATTTCCCAACACTTCTCACTCAGTGTGAGGCTAAGAATTCCAGTCTAAAGCATGTGAAAGAATCTGTTGTGGACAAGGCCCATAAAATGCGTGTTCTACCTGCTGTCCTACCTGGGGCATGTCATATTGATGACTACTTTTGAAATAACTGATTTGCTTTAAAAACAACACAAAAACAACAAACAAAAACAAAACCAGAAGCTTCAAAGGTATGGCAAGTGTCACTCATGCTTGCCCCCTGGCTCTCTGATATGGTAGATGTTCTCTTTTATCCATGAATAAATCTTCAACATAACTTGTGACTACATGAAGTGGCTTTTCTGGGGGTGGTTACAGTGAGAAAACACTGCTGTGAGCCGTTTGCTCAGGGCCCCATCCCTCCTGCCCCACCACTCAGAGTCAGGGCTGCTAGGAACTTCAGAACTTACTTGCACGAAAGGTCCACAGCCAGGGGTTTTGGGGGCGGGATGATCAGGCCCACGGAAGGGACGAGCATGTCGACGCCTCCAGGGCCAGTCACGTACCACTTGCTGCGTCATTGTTGTCCTTCAGGATACACTCATCCCCTTTGTGTACAATTTTCTGCCAAAGAAACGGGGATGAAAGTTGAAAAACATGTGAACTGTCTGTCCTCCTATGCTTCCCCCATCAAATGGAGACAATCACGACACTCCCAAGCAAGACCTGTGGTAAATAATACATGTGAACCAAAAGGGGATCGGCAAAGTCAGCTGCATCTAAGTGAGTGAGAGACTCTGAAGATCGCCCAGGAGTGTGAGAAAGTCTCAGCCACAGGCAAACCTTCATCATATTTTCTTCCTGTTTTGAACTTATGCTTTGTATATTAGACTTTAATATAGGGGAATCATTTGTCTCGGTCATATTTGCTCTTAAATAGACATCAGTCTGTTAAAAGAAGAAGAAGAAGAAGAAGAAGAAGAAGAAGAAGAAGAAGAAGAAGAAGAAGAAGAAGAAGAAGAAGAAGAAAAAGTAACCTTCTATGTGAACTTCCACCTAGCTTCGTGGCTCAGGCCTGCAGTCCCAGCTACTCATGAGGCACTGGCAGGAGGGTTACACATTCAAAGACTGCCTGGGATAATGAGCAAGATTAAGGGTAACCTGTTAAATTTAGTAATATCGTATCTCAACATAATAAATACAAAAAAAAAAAAAAAAAAAAAAAAAAGGCCTGGACATACAGCTCAGTGGTACTGTGACTGCCAGCCATGTGTGAGACCCTAGGTTCAGTGGTCAATACATTAAAAAAAAAATTCAAATAATTAATTCCAGCCCCTGGACCCCTTTATTGAGGTGGGATTGCACTGTGTAGCCTGGATGGGATGGCCTAAAGCTCACTCTGTAGACCACGATGATCTGGAACTCAGAGATCCTTCTGAATGTGAAGAATAAGGTATGTGCCACGACACCTGGCCATATATATACGGCTTCTTAATATGGCTACTGAAGGGCTAGAGGTGCAGCTTAGTGACAAAGTGCTTTCTTAGCCCCATCTCTCGCACCACAGAAGAAGAGAACGTAAACTAATAACAAAAAAACAAAACAAACAAACAAACAAAAAAAACCCAAAAACCCAACCTGCGTACTAAGGCAACTGTCCTATCTGAACATAAAATTTCACCTCATATTTCAATCCAATCGTCTTTCTTTTTTTCTTTCCTTTCCTTACTTTCTTCCTTTCTGTTTTGTTTGTTGTTATTCTTTTTTTTTTTTTTTTTTAAGATTTATTCATTTATTTTATGTATATGAGTACACCATTGCTCTCTTCAGACACACCAGAAGAGGGCATCAGATCCCATTACAGATGGTTGTGAGCCACCGTGTGGTTGCTGGAATTGAACTCAGGACTTCTGGGAGAGCAGTCAGTGCTCTTAACCACTGAGCCATCTCTCCAGTTCAGTTACTGTTTTTTGTTGTTGTTTGTTTGTTTGTTTGTTTGTTTGTGTTGTTGTTTGGTTGGGGTTGTTCCTTGAAACAAGATCTCACTCCCC
Source organism: Arvicanthis niloticus (assembly GCF_011762505.2). Lineage (NCBI taxonomy): Eukaryota > Metazoa > Chordata > Mammalia > Rodentia > Muridae > Arvicanthis > Arvicanthis niloticus. The sequence continues at coordinate 6,627 of NW_023046484.1, forward strand.
GCCCTGGGCTGCGTTTCTATGTAAGGGAATTTGTCTGTGCCTTCCAGGTTCTAGGATTACAGGTATGGGCCACACATTCAATCTAACTTACTTCTTTCTTCCCACACAAGTTCTTAGAACATTCCACAGGGTAGAACATCCCCTGGACCCCTTTATTGAGGTGGGATTGCACCCCGTTTCATAAAGCTCTTCTAACTAGGTAAACACATTTTGTCTCTTAGATCCTTCAGAAGTTTATTGTAAGAAAGCAGACTGGAGGAGTCACAGATAAGAACAGAAACTAACCCGTCTCTCTATAAACCTGTATAAAACTTCCCACAGAGCCTACAGGATTAACATGATCCAGATCTGCCAAAACTTCTGCAGGAGACTCACTTTCCAGGAGCTATGACAGTGCCATTTCTCATTTATGAAACTTAACTTCTTAACTTCTCTTGTCTGAAACTTAACAACAGGGTGATTGAAAATAAGTAAGATTTAGGTACCACAAGAAGGAAAAAGTCAACCTTGAAAGGTTTTAAACCTTCAAGGTAACCATTGTCTAGGTGAGGGGTGGATCCAGAGTTAGTCTGTGTTCTGGATAGCACAAAGCTTTGCCTTCCTTCCCCAGCACCCAAAGGTAGCAGCTATTGTCCTAATTAATTCCTGACTCTTCCCAGTGACTCAACTCATGGTTACTGCTTTGGTTCAACAGGTTATTGCTTCATTTAGAAAAGACACGACTATGGTATTTATTGAAACCAAGATTAGTTTTGCCCTCTTGACTGATAGACACTGATGTAAAGAAAGGGAAGGGTTTGCTCTGCCTCGGAACTCGGAACACATACCTGGTCTTGTTTGTAGTCGCAGAGAGCCCTGAGAATAATGGGCTTGTTGCTCCTGTAGTCTGGGTTCCGAGGTTTCAGCTGCACGATCTTCTTGGACTTGTTTACCAAGTTCTGCACCTGACGCTTGTACTCCAGGATCTTCTCCCGTTCTTTCTGCAATTGCAAACACAGTCTGCCTTTAACACAAGTGCCCTCTGAGCTTTAGAGACCTCTTAAAGAAGCTGCCACAACATCAAAGTTAAATATTGCTACAGTTCCATCAGTGATAATAAGCCAGAAATACATCACGAGGTAACGTAGCCTTCCATAGTGAGCCCTTTGAATTAATTGAGCAGGAAAGACTATCTCCATGAAAGGGCCTTATGGATAAAATGTGAGGTGTGTTTTCCCAAGGGTCTTGTCAAGTTAAGTCACAGTGTTCTCTCTGCTCTTGTTTCCAGTAAATGACTGAGATACTGAAGCAAAAGCCCTTCCCAACAGTAGCTGGGCACACAGAGATGCCACTGAAAGGTGACGAAATTTAGGTGTGGGCTCTGTGTGGGCTGTACTCCCTCACAGCCTGTCTTGTGTCTAGAGTACATCAACACCCCTACCCCCACCCCACCCCAGGTACAGTTGCTGAGGGTCTGAGTTGGCACAGTACCTCCAGCTCTTTGATCTGCTCCAGTAGGTGCTGGAGGGGCATGTTCTTGTCGCAGGGGTATTTCTTTCTGATGGAGTCCTGCAGGCCCTTCAGGTAGGCTTCAGTTGACTGGGCCTCTTCAAAAAACTGTTCAAGATGACAATAAATCCTCATCAATGAAAAGGAATGCCAGGGAAAATGCCAGGGTTTGAATCTTGAATGTCACCCAAAGGCTTGTGTGCGAAAGTCTAGGTTCCTGGGGTGGCGCTAATGGGGACAATGAAATCTACAGAAGGGGCATCAAGGGTGGTCTGATCATTGGGGTGTACCCTCAGAGAGAAGCATGGGACCCTAGCCACCTCATCTTCCTCCCCTTGCTCTCTGGCAGTTCTGCTCCATCCCACACTCCCCACCATGTGGCACTACCTCTTCACCAACTAAAATGATGGGGACCATGGGCCACAGACTGGACAAGCTAAAACTGTCATTCAAATGAACAAGTTTTCTCTGTATAAGTTTAATTATCCTGGGTGATTTCGCTAACACTGGGGGAAATCTAACCCACATGATCATTTAGTAGTTTCGTTTCAAGAACCGTCGTCACCCCCACGAAAGCCTCGGCTAAGTGGCTAAAGGAAAATATTCAAGCAGAGAACAGTCACCGACTTGGTAGCAGGGCGAGTGACTGCATTACAAATCTCTCTTCTTCTCTACGAAGGACAGCTAGTAGGATTTACACATTATCTTCAAGATTGCTTCCTTACTTCAAAAGCACACTCAAGGTAGCACAGCATAGACATTGCAAAGCACGTGACCCCATTAGTCCCATACCTGCGCAGCACATGTGCTCATAAACACCTCAGCCACACAATGCATGCACGTGGTGTATTAGTTCAGACTAGGAAAAGTTCCCTGGAGGTCACCCTGGGGTCTGAGCTCCTTATTTTGTACATGAGAAACTGAAGCCTGGAGTTGTGGCTTGTTCTAAAATCATACAATTATGTGGTAATTCCAGAAGGGCTGGAACCAGACATCATCACGGTTATCAACATTTGTCTCCTGGCTCCATGGCCACTCTAAAATATCTGACACAGCTGACAAGATGGTTCAGTGGGTAATGACGCCTACTGCCATACCTGACAATCACTAGGACCCACATGGTAGAAGAAGAGAGCCAACTCAAGCAGGCTGTCCTCTAACCTCCACATTGTGGCAAGCAGGTATGACACACGCGCGCATGTGTGCGCATGTGCACACATACACACACACACACACACACACACACACACAATCGAATATAGATTTAAAAAAAAAAAAAAGATATGTCTAAAAACCTGAAAGTAGGCAGCATTTTCTTTGAGATGGACATCAATGCACTTGGTGATCTGCAGAATCCAACTCCACTGTGTCTGAAGAGTGTCCATATAGGCCTGAAACAAGAAAACGTCAAGATGTCGGCTGCCTCATGCCCACTCAGAGGCACAGAAGGGTGCCTCCTGCACAGATCCGTGAGCCAGATGAAAAAGATGCCTCTTTTTTTTTTTTTTTTCACCCAATGTCTAATGATTGGAGACAGAATATCACACCTGAGATTTCTTGGTGTAAACAGTTCTTATAAACGGCTACTATCAAAGGGACACCAGTCAAAATAGGCCTCGCCTTAACTGAGTATTTTCTGACCAATCAGAACAGACATGGTACAGTATGCGATTCCCTTTGGAACTCCAAGCCTATTCTGAGACAGGAGCTAGATCATGGGGAAGTGTGAACCATCATCTCCTTCAGCCCAGAGTCTGGCTCACAGATAGCAGTCTCCAGCAAAAGACAACAAATACTGACCAAGGGCTACATCTGGCCCACTGCTTTTATTTATAAATAAAGCTTTATTGAAACATCACTATGGTTGTTCATTTACACAGTGTCCATAGCTGCTTTTGTGACACAACAACAAAATTAAGTAACTGTGACAGAGATCATCTAGTAGGCTCTAAAATATTTCTGGATTTTCCAGGAAAAAACAAAAACCAAATCCTAGTCTAGGGTGCTGATTCTAAAACAGAAAATAAAGTTGGCACGGCTTCATATTAGAGAAGAATTATTCAGCCACAAAGATGTCTTTTATGAAATATTTTCTCCCTAATGAGAACGTAAGTCCCAGGACACCTACCTCAATTTTGTCAGAGGCTGGATGCTGGTTGAGGACAAGCTGGTCACTTTCTTGTTTAAGCTTGTTGAGTTCCTTTTCTTTGACCTCCAGTTGACTCATACGTATCTGTGAAAGGAAAGGACCAAATCCTTACAGCAAGTCACAGTTAGATTTCTGTTACACCACTGAAAGGTGGCCACATACAAAACTGCATTTTGGGAACAACGGATGCTGAGGACTCATGCCACATAGTCCTCAAGAACCATAGCCACTCGGGAAACCAAGGTTAGTAAGGGGCTGAGACAAGACTGGGAGTATGACCCGACCCAGACCATGCAGGTAATTAATAGCATTGCCACGAATACATGTTGAACATCCATAACTCCAAATGCTTGGGACAATAAGTGTTTCAAGATATTTGAATATATATAGAGAGATTTTGGAGACAGGACCTGAGCCTAAAGATAAAACTCATTTTTGTTTTCTACCAATAGCCTGAAGGTAATTTTATATAGCATTTTGGGGGCTCCTGGATTTTGACTGCCACCTGTCACCTGAAGTTGGGTGTGGAATATTCTACTTACAGCATCATGGTGGCACTCAAAAAGTTTCAGAGAGAGCATTCTGGATTTCGGATTTACAAATTACAGGTACTCAATACATAACACGTTTTGATTCCACATTTCAGGTTTTGGTCCACTGTTGTACAGCCCCATCCACTCTAGGGTTGCTGGATAGACTAATCTCCACACTACCCCTGAATCACACTGTCTCAGTGGGTATTAAATGATGAACTTGGGTGTGAGGGATGGTTAGCCAGCCATGGCACATCCCCATAGTCCCATCTACTTGGTGATTGAGTTCCAAAATGTAGTAGCCTTTCTGACCAACAGAGGGAATCCCTACTTCTTTAAAAATAAAGGGGGAGAGACTGGAGAGATGCCTAGTGATCAAGAACACTGACTGCTCTTCCAGGAGACCTGGGTTTGATTCCCTGTGCCCACTCGGCAGCTAACAAGGTCCAGTTCCTGGGAATCTGATGCCCTCTTTTGGCAACTGTGGGTACTGCATGCACATGGTACATAGATACACATGCAGGCAAAACACCCAAACACATAAAATAAAACTAAATAAATCTTACATCCCTGAACAGTGTACCCACTTACAAGTGGCTGATCAAATTATTTAAACCCGCCCTCCACACACCCCCACTCCCACCCCCCCACACACAAGGTAGGGCATCTTACAGAGAAGGCCTCCTGCTTCTGAGCGATGTTTGTGTTCTTGTCGCTCCAGTCATACAGCAGCTCCTCCTCCTCGCAGTCATTGATCCACATGATCTCGCGAGAAGTGGCCTGGATGATATTCTGCAGCTGGCGCAGGTGGTCCATCCTCTCGAAGGAGGCTTTCTGCAGACAAGGTTGAGCAGCATTAGGATAACGACAGTATAATGACACAGCATTCTCTGCAGATCATTTGAGGCTAGGAAAAAAAAAAACCTCTTCACCTGCTGCATTCACCTGGTATAGGAGAGAGGCCCTGTTCAAATTGGGGATGCCTGTGGGACCATGGCTATCTCAGATTCGATCATTCCAAACAGCCATTCTCAGCTTTTCTCCAGTGCTGGGGAAACTCAGGGCCTCCCTCATGCTGGAGAACCACTCTGCTTTTGAGCTATATCTCCAGCCTCTGGAGAGTCTTGACTCAGACAATGATTTGAAGCCAGCCAGATGGCCCATGTAAAACATTTTCTGGACAAGCCTGACGACCTGAGTTCAATTTCCAGTACCCATGCAGAGAACCGACTCTACAAAGTTGTCTTCTGACCACCACATCCACTATAACCTATGCATCCTTACATCTATACACACATGTACACACCAACTGTAATAAATTTAAAAAATTAAAAGATAATGATTTTTGGGTTTAATAGTTTTAGATAATTAGGGGGAACTAGACTCCTAGATAAATCAAGTTTTCTCTCTTAGGTAAGTCAGCCTTTGCCCCCACAAATGTAAAGTTCCAGTCTTATGCCCATCCCAACAGGAAGAGCATCGTGTTACCAGGAGCCACACTATCTTAAAAAAACACTGCAGCTAGCAAGGAAATATGGGAAAGATGAAAATAAGATGAGCCGAACAGACAGAAGAGTGGAAATCTCTGCTCTGGGATCAACCAACTGACACAGCATTTGTCAGGAGATGATGACAGATTCGTAAAAATATTCGAGGAAAACATTTTGTTTGTGTTTATGCTTGTTCGAAAGGGCTGCAATTTCACTTTAGGAGCATCTAACAAGAGTCATTGATGTGAAATTTTAACTCGAAACCAGAACAGTGCTAGGCGCTGCCTTCAGAGAACGAAACAAAGCAACCTTTGAAACTTCATTTCTAAAACAAAATCAGCAGCAACAACAAAATCATAATCTATGTACACAGAGACCAGTGTATATGCAGGCTCTTTGCTGAACTCTTAGCCAGTGTATGGTCCCCTCAGAGACGTTTACCACTTGAGGAACTGAACTGAATTAACAGAGGCTAAAGGAGCTTACCAGCAGGTTTTCATATTCCTCCTCCAACTGGTAGATTGCTGACTTCTCACGCTGGAAGATCAGAAAACACAGGGAATTTTTTAGTTTCCTTCATTGGTCTATAGAAAGTGTAGCCCCTTCTACATCTCCTTCTAAGGTGCTGGCCTCTGCTCTCTCAGTAAAAAGAAGCAATTGCTCTATTAAGTCTTTTGTCCACCATGACCTTTCCCAGGATAGTCTCTCTAGCCACTCGTCCCTTCTCCACAAGGTAAATACTCTGTCACTTAAAAACTTGCTGAAGGAAATACAATTTCAGATTCTCTAGATCTTAGAGACATGAAGGAGAAAGCTGAGCAGACTCAAGTGGACAAGCATAAGGTTTAAATTATGAAGAGGCAGGGCCAAGTAAAAATGAAAACTTTGGTCTTAGGATCACATTTAGTGATTTCACATACGGAGCTGGGGTGGAGAACATGCACTGAGATCAGACTACCAACTTGTGCCTTCATTCTCCACTCTCCCAAAGTCTGACTTTTTTTTCCAGCACAGGAGGGGTATATGAGACACAACTTCCACCTAGGAGTGGACTCACCAACTTACCAGCAATGTAAGCTACATGCTAATCTCATTTTCTTCTGGTAGGTGATGCTCTGCTTTCTTCCTACCACCTCTGTAAATACTTACTTATAAACCATAAGCTCGTGATATCCTACGTGAGCTTAACATTTGGCTCAACTCCTTCTCCAGGTCCCATACATTTCTTTCCACTTCCCTTTTAGACAATGGAGTTTGGGGGTTGGTTTTGTTTTAGTTTCTAGTCTCTTGAAAAGATAATAATTGTCTTCTGTTTCAGACAAATTTGCCTAAATGATACACCCTTCTATACTCCATGATGAACGTGAGAAGTACCAGATCTGCTTTGATCTTGTCCAGCTGCCAGCGGTAGTCCCCGATGGCGTTGTGGATGCTCCGGTGACTGTTGATATGCTGTTCCACTGCGCCAGAGTCCACACCCCAGGCCATCAGGTCCATTTCTGCCTGCAGAGGGAGAGAGGGGGGAGCACACCCTTCATTGTCCCTCCTCTGAACAGACTCCTTTCTCTAGAGCATCAGGGTTTGAGAGAGAGCTCGTACACAGCTCTGCTCCAGATAAAACTCAAATGCACAGCCACACAGGAAGCTAAGGCGGGAAGATCACTTGTGCTCAAAACTAGCCTAAGTACACAGCAAGGCCCTGTCTCGATTTAAAAAAAACAAACTATATAAACTATATCTGAAGCCAAAATAAATTTTAAAGGGTTGAGATTACCAAATAGCTAATGAGATTCACCAAATACATCCTCAGTTAGTTTGGTTCCAGCCCAAGATGGACTGAGGAAAAAATTCAGTCATGGGTACTTTACTTTGCCATCTAGATCATTCTTCTGACAAAAGAGAATCTACATATGAGGATGCAGGTGTGGGGGCGGAGCTGGCGAAATGGCTCAGCCAGTAAAAGGGACCATTACCCAAGAGTAATGACTGGATTCTGCTTCCCAGAACCCACAGGAGACAGACAAAGAACTGACACCCAAAGCTTGTCCTCTGACCCCTGAACCCATGCCCTGCATTCACACACAATAATAATGTTCACATTTTTTTTTAAAAAAAGGATAAAATAAAAAAATAGAAAGTGAATTTTCATGATTAGATACTAGTCATATGAATATACTAATAGACGTTTCTTTTTTTGTTTTGTTTCTTTTGAGACAGGGTTTCTCTGTGTAGTCCTGGCTATCCTGGAACTCGCTCTGTAGACCAGGCTGGTCTCGAACTCAGAAATCTGCCTGCCTCTGCCTCCCAAGAGCTGGGATTAAAGGCATGTACCACCATCACCTGGCTTCTTTATTAATTTTTAAATGCATGTTAGAAGTCATTAAAGACACAGCCATGCACTGCCTCTCAAATGAAATCCCTAACCTATGGAAGTTGTCATTATTTATTTCTTTAAATTATCTTTTGTTTGTTATTGCTATATGGGGGATTAAACCTACAACCTCATGAAAGCTAAGCAAGTGCCCTACCATTCAGTTACATATCCAGGCCTAAGTTATGTTGATGAATGTTATATAGTTAACTGTTGGTTCAGAAATTCAGCATTTGAAACTTCCCTTTCAAACCGTAAAAACTCTCTATGGTCCATTTCAAAGGGAAGATACTATGCAAACTCAAGATCCTTCATTCTGGTTAATGTTGGTAACAATGCTAGGATTATGGGTTTGCCATTCGCTTTTGAAATGTGAAATCCGACTAGATTTATCACGTGAGTCTGAAATTTAAGAATGTTTCACAGTGAGAATCAAATATATTGTTTCCTTCTCTGGAACATTTCACTCTGGTCAAGTCCACCTTCTCTTCCTTCTTTTGCATGAGCACATGTAAATTTCTAAATCACAGGTGTCATCTCTCTGACATGCCAAGGGCAAACATCCATACCGGACTGGCAGCAAGAACAGAACACAATTGTCCTAAGCCACACCCATGTTCTAGTGCCCTTGGCAAGGCTTCCGACAGGAGCCATTTCGAAGTCAGAGAACTGAAGGTTAGCAGGACTTTGGCCTTGTCCAGCAACTGCCAGTGTTTGAAAACAAAAACAGCAGGTGCTACCCTGGGAAAGTAGAGATGACCCAGGGTGCTCAGAGCTCATTACCTGCCAGGTGTACAGTGTCTGGCTCGCCCATCAGCAGAAGAGCAGACCAGGGAAACAAAGCAGAAGCCTGGCAGGGAGATGTGGGCCTGCCTCCTGAACACGCTGCTGGAGAAAAGGCTCTCTTATCAGCACAGGCCTCGGCTGGGTCTCCTGGGAGTGAGTGAAGAATGCCCGCTATGTGTGGGGGAAGGTGGGGGAAGAAGGAAACGGCCACACAGAATCCCAAGGCAAAGCTCCAGCAGGACTCACACAGCTTTTAGTTTGCTGAGAACTCTACGAAGCACCTGACAGTATCTAGAGCTTATCGATGGGTGTCAGAAAATGACGGACCAGTACAGCCGTGTGAAAATACCATTTCCTGAAATTTAAACACGTAGAGATTTTCCTGCCAAATCTTCTTTGCTTTAGTGTGTGTGTGTGTGTGTGTGTGTGTGTGTGTGTGTGTGTGATCGTTGTTTGTCCATTTGTTGGTGTTGGAGACAAAGCTCCCCTATGTAGCCCAGGCTGAGATTATAGGCATGTACCACCACACCCAGCTCTACAAAGCATCCTTACAGTGTTACACCCATGCAATACAGAAAATGACTAATTCTGAGCTGTCACTTAACTGTCACACTGACTTAGACGACATCAGGGGATATGACTCCCCATAATTACTTTGGTTCAAAGTTTATCTTGTCTCCCAACAAGGATCCTTGAAGATTATAGTCCAAGCCCCAATTAACTCAAATCATCCTCTGGCCTAGAGTGTCACTCTCTGAACAAGACTTTATTAATGCTCTCATGGGCGATCATTTGGCATGCGGGGTGTTTCTCGTCTTCAGTAGTATTCATCTTCATAACTATGGACCATAATTTTTGAGCCCTCAATTTCTAGCATGGTGTCAATATTGATGAACCCTCAAGTACTGTGTGTTCAGAGGTAGAGGCCAGGGCCTCAGCACCTCAAAGTCATTCCAAGCTATATAGCTCATTCATGGCAACCTGGGCTCTATGAGACCCTGTCTCAAAAATTAAAGAAATTTTCAAAGATTTTAGGGTATTTGGAGACATGCAAACAAGTTTATAGTTAAGTTTCTGAGATCACCGTTGACTTTGTGCCGCGATCTACTCCACCTTCCGTAATAGTTTATGGTCTTTATAGTAAGTGTGTGTGTGTGTGTGTGTGTTGGGGGGGTAGGGCATAGTAAAATACACTACAATCTCAGTATCTTGAAGTATCAGACAGGAGGATCACAAGTTCAAGGCTGGCCTGAGCTACAAAGCAAGACCCTGTCTCAAAAAAAAGCCAAAACAAACAACAAACAAACAAAACCAAATAGATCTGGAGAGATTTCTCACTGGTTAAGAACCCTAACTATTCTTTTAGAGGACCTGGGTTTGATTCCCAGCACGCACATGGTAGCTCTCAACCATCTAGCTCTGGGGGATTCAATGCCCTCTGCTGTGCACTGCATGCATGTGGTGCACAGATATATATAGAGACAAAACACCACACACACACACACACACGTACATACACACACAAATGAAAACAAAACAAATAAACAAAAAGTAAGCAAAGATTAACTGAATGTGTTTGTGAATGAATGATTAGTCGCTGAAGGAATTGCTACATGAGAATGCACCCAAACCTTTTAAAGACTGCGTGTAAGGGGCCTTTCCCTGTGGTTTTAGATATTCCAGAGGCTGAGCTGGAGAATGCCTTGAGTCTGCATGTTCGAGACTAGCCATGGCAACACGGTTCAACCCAGACTCAAAGAAAAGAGTGGGGACGTGTACAGTACTAAAATGGCTGAGAAATTCTAGAACCACTAAAAAATCAGTCCAGCAATTAATCAAGTTCTTTCGGCATCACATGACAATCTCCCCACAATGTACCATTTTCATACAGCCACTTCATACAGATGAGGACGGCTCATCAGAAGGTTTTCATTATAATATTCCCATCTACATGATTATGGCATGTTTCTCAGGCCACCTGTTCATTATCGGGCTTAATTACAGCATAAAACAACAAAACAGTAATTAGCATTGAAAAATACTTTGTAGGGACTCCAGTTGCAGGGAAAGGATCAGCACATACTTCTTGGGCCATTATTTGACTCCACACCCACACAAGTGACGTGAGACTGGCACAGCTGGATAACCGAACTTCAAAAAAGCCTCCACGGAGCCCAAACCAGAAGACCCAGCGTCAGTGCCCAACACCTCCCATGTGATATGATTTTATAATTTTTTTTAATTTCAACTTTCTCTCTTGTGTTATGATTTCAAATGAGCCATAGAAGAGTTCTCTCTTTTCAGCCTATCTGGGAGACAGATGAGGTCAGTTGCAATAACCCCATGATTTAGCAGGTTGCTGCCCCTGGAGGGCTGGGGCTGACTGTGCCACCACCCAGACTACCTAGGTTAGGAGTCTAAGAACTTACCCTCTGCTGCCTCATCCAGCCCAGACACTCGCTCGTGAGACGTTTGGTGAACTCATCCCACCCAGAGCCGCTCTGGCAAGTGTATCCTCCACCTCCCTTGGAGCTGGCCCTTCGGACTCGAGGAACACTGATGGCCTTGTAAAGGGCTCGCATTTGTTCCTGGAGCTGAAGCAGTCTGAAAGGAAAGGAAACCAGTGCCGTTGTCAGGAGAAAACAGCCTATGGAAACCCATCCCGAGCAAATGCCCGCTTCTCTGGGTTTCTTTTGGGTCAGTCTACAGCCTAATGATGTTGCATTGGAAGATTTCTTTTCCTCTTCCCATGACTTCCAGCTTGACCACATGGGAGTATAAATGCTGAAAAGCCACTCACAACCCTAAACACCATAAAAAGTGTCATTGCCTTTGCCTAACATGGCAGCCACTCAGTTTCTCTTGAGGTCCATCCTGGGAATTTATCTTTCTAGCACCCTGGGCCTTAGTGGCATGAGAGCAAATTTAGACCACACATTTCTGCTGTGAAGTGGTCACTTTTAACTCCAAGGGTCTCACTTGATTAAATAAAGCTTGACACTAGCCTCTTGAAAAGACAGATACATGGGCTGGAGAGATAGCTCAATGGTTAAGAGCACTGACTGCTCTCCCAGAGGTCCTGAGTTCAATTCCCAGCAACCATATGTAGCTCACAACCATCTATAACAAGATCTTATGCCCTCTTCTGGTGTGTCTGAAGACAGCTACAGTGTACTCATATACATAAAATAAATAAATAAACCTTTAAAAAAAAGCAAAAGAAAAGGCAGATGCTGTACCAGAGGCCTGTGCTGCTGCCTCAATGGAGGGCTGGCTCATGACCATTCAATTCTTTAAATCATCCTAGAGGTTTTACAGGATTTTTACAGTATTGGGGACTTGGGGACTGAGCCCAAGGCTTCCTTCGAGCCAGGCAAGAACTCTACCACATCCTTTGTCCTTCTTTAATCATCAAAAACTATGCAATTAATTAATTTTGAGGTAAGATCTCACTAAATTATCCAGGCAGGCCTTGAATTTTTTGATTCTCCTTCCTCAACTTCCCAAACACCCAGGATCACAGGGCTCTGCTGCCATTTCCAGGAAGAGCTAGAATTTTTTTGAATGGTTTTTTTTTTTTTTTTTTTTTTTTTTGCAGGTCTCTTTCATTCTTAGAGCATCTCTGGGTGGGGGCTGGGAGGTCCCCGAAAGATGAAGTTTGCAGTTTTATATTTAAATTGGATACAGCTGCAAAATCCCAAGTGAGGGAATTGTTCTTGGGTAATATGTGTGCTTCCTCTGGAAAAAGCCTGAAGTTGCCCACTGTGGGTCCCCCATCGGTGCTCTGCAGGCCATACCTTTTCTGATATGCATCACAGGGCTGGCCCATCTGTCTCATCTCCCGGATCAAGCCATCTATGATCTCCATCTGATCGTTGGCTTGTGTGAAACAGTCATCCAGCTCTCTGTTCCAGGCCAGCTGTATTCCTTCTCCGAATTTCAGTTCCTAGCAGGAAGAGTTTGCATGAAAATACACAAGACCGTAAGAAAAAAAAATCCCATGGGCATCGGTGAAAGCAAAGCTTCTGCTGTAACGTGGTGGGTAGCGGAAGCCCCCCCCCCCCAAATCAAACAGCTCACTTCGAACTGTACTGAGCACATGGTGGTAAACACCTGTAACCCCACACCTTTGCAGAGACTCTGTCTTAAAAGGAAACAAATATAAACAAACAAAACAACAACAAAAAACAAACAAACAAACCAAAACAGGGTCAGTGAAATGGCCACCAAGCCTGGTGATCAGAGTTCAATGTCCAGGGCCCACATGTTGGAAGGAGACAACAACTCCTGAAAATTGTTCTTTGATCTCCAGATGCATTCTGTGACAGTCACTCACTCATAATACACAAGCATGCATGTGTGCATATAAATAGATACATAATTTAAAATATTTTAACTGCTTTTTATTACACAGTGGTGTGTGTGTGTGTGTGTGTGTGTGTAGGAACATAACTTTTTCAGTTCTTAAGAAAGCAAAATGACACATTGCAGTTATGTCAGATGTCACCATTGGAGGGGGCTCAGGGACAGGTCTATGAGACGGAGCTATACAGTTTTATGTCTCTCCTTCACACTGACATTGTTCCTCAACAGAAAGCTGCTCTGCTGCTCCAGTGCCCTTCAGCATTTACCCTCCCTTGTCCACTTGCTGCTCTCTCTCCCTTGGCCACAGCCAAGTCACACAGACATGTTAACAGACATGACACCACTTCCCCGGCACACACCTCAGTACTTTAACGCACGCACATCGATAGAAATAAACTGGGAGCATTGGACTCACAGTCACTGTAAACTACACCCCATCATTCTCTGGTCGGCTTTAGGAATCCCAGAGCCACTGTAAGCCCTACAAGCACTTTAAAAGGACTCAGGGCCAGAGAGATTGCTGATGGTTAACTGAACACACTGCTTTTCTGAAAGACTCAGGGTTGGTTCCCAGCACCCACAGAGCTGCCCACCAGCACCTGGAATTCCAAAGGATCTGACACCCGCTTCTGCCCTCAGGAGGTACCAGGCATGTGGAGCACAAACATACATGCAGGTAAAACACCCAGACACAGAAAATAAAAATTAAAAGAATCTCTTAAAAAGTGAGAACTACACTGAGCAGTGGTGGCGCACGCCTTTAATCCCAGCACATGGGAGTCAGAGGCAGGCAGATTTCTGAGTTGGAGACCAGCCTGGTCTACAGAGTGAGTTCCAGGACAGCCAGGGCTACACAGAGAAACTCTGTTTCGGGGGTGGGGGTGGGGGGTGGGGGGAATCGAGAACTTGCTGGGTGTGGTGAGGCACACCTTTAATGCCAGCTCTCAAGAAGCAGAGGCAGGTGAATCTCTGTGAGTTCAGGGCCAGCCTGGTCTACAGAGTGAGTCCTAGGACAGCCAAGGCTATTACACAGAGAAACTGTCTCAAAAAACCAAGAGAGTAAGGCAGGGAGAACTTTAATAGGTGACTAATCAATCCATGTGATTAGTGGATGAATAGGTTATCTTCAGAGTGGGTCTGTTCTAAAAGCCAACTTGGCTAGAGTGTTGCCTGCTCTTTGTCTGTTGCCATGTGATGCCTTCTGCTACCTGGGACTCTGCCAAGAAGAAGGTCATTGCCAGATGCTGCCTTACAGATTGGGCCAGAACCATGAGCCAAAACAAACCTCTCTTCTTTGTAGTTTCCCTAGTCTGTGGCATTGTTACTAGCAACAGAAAATAGATCAACATGATATCCCTGTCTCGACTGCTTTAAAAGGACCATCGCTAGATACTAACGATGTGAGAGGCCCAACCACACTCAGGCTGTGATGAGGGCGTGAACTCCCCAGAAACCAGCGTGGGCAAGGACCAGACTGGAGACGTGAAGGGAGCTTACCGGCTGCGCAATCAGCTCCGCCCGCATCAGACAGTCTGAGCAGTTTTGCAGAAGTTCTTGGATGGTGTTCTGGTTCTGATGCCTGGACATGGTGCCGGTTTGACTGTAGAGAGAAAGAAACCCAGACATGGGATGACTTTTATCAATTTAAAAGTAATTTCAAACTTTCACAGAGGCTGCAAAAATGGCAGAAAGGTGGTCCTGTGAACTCAGACACCACAGTCGTTCACATGGTGATGTCACCCCAGTAAGTATGTGTGTGGATATATCACCTTTTCCTGACCCATTTGACAAGGACAGTGACCTTTCACAACAAAATACTTCAGTAAATATTTCCTGAGAATGAAGACAACAATATAACCATAGGACAATTGTCCACATCAGAGAAGTTAAAATGAATACCATACTATTTTCTAATCTATAAAACATTTTGTTTGTTTGTATGAAACAGGGTTTCTCTGTGTATCCCTGGCTCTGTAAACCAGGCTGGCCTCAAACTCACAGACTTCCTTGTCTCTGCCTCCCATGCTCAAAATTTGGCACACTACCAAAATCTCATAGAATTAACCCCAAAATGTCCTTCAAAGCAATGTTCCCTCAGGTCCACATGGCCAGTGACGGCAGCTGGTGATCTCATCTGGCCTGTCTGTCACTTCTCCTCCCTCCCTCCCAACAGCCAAGTCCCCAGCACATGTCCTTCTATGGCAAGCACGGAGTGCAGAGACGTCACTAGCAAAGCCAGCCACAGGAGACAAGAGCAAAGCTAGTTCTACAAAAAGCATTTTCCACAGTTGCATCAAGAGGCGGTAAGAGCAAGAATCTCAGTATGAGGGAAAAGATGGAGCAGCGCTTGAGCAGAAGTTTCTTCCCACAACGAAGCTTGTTCTGTGTTCTTAATTTGATGGTTATAAATCAAGCTGCAGCCCTGCCTATTGCAGCTTGGTTTAATAGAGATATAAAACACATCAATTTACATTTAATATGTACGGGAATATACTGCACAGTGTTGAACTTGTGGGTAGAGAGCTAGCTTAGTGGATAAGAGCACACACCAGTCTCACAGAGGACCCAGATTTGGTTCCCAACACCCACTCTGGGCAGCTCACATGTGAAGTGTCTGTAACTCCAATTCCAGGGAATGAGACTGCCTCTTCTGGCAACCAAGGACACCTAAATATGCGTGCACATACTTTAAACATCCTTAGAGGGCTTTAGAGGCACCCGGTCCTTTAACCAGCTCCAATATGCATCGTCGACTATCAGTTTGATGTCACTCTAGCAAAATGAACTGTGTGTGTCCTTTTATGTCTTATTTTAAAGGTTTACTTAGTTTTAACCTATGTGTATGAGTGTGTGGCTGTACCCTTGAGTGTAGCTGGCTGAGGAGGCAAGAGGACATCTGATCCCCTGGAGCTGGTCTTATAGGTGGTTCTGTGCTGCCCAACACTGGTGCTGGGGACTGACCTTCTGTCCTCTGAGAGACCAGTTAGTGTTCTTAACAGTTGAGCCATCTCTGCACCCCACCCTGTATGTTTTAAAGAAAGACTCTTCTGTTAAAGGAAAGGGGATGTTGAACTAGAGATACAGTTCAATGGTGTAGCACTAGCCTGGCATGTGCCCTGGGTTACAAGCTAAACACTGGGGGGGGTGAGGGGGGGGAGCTAAGAAAACAATAGCTATAACATACCTGCATGGGGAGGCCCACATGAATGTGGGAACGTCTCCCACAGTGCCTGACTACATTATTACCACACCACACGAAAGCATCTTCTTTCTTTTTTTTTTTTTTTCCTGCCACTTATTTGGGGTTCCTCCCTGCAAGGAAGGCTCCCCAACAAGCCAGCACTAGCTGGATGTGGGTGAGGATCCCAGCCTTCCCTGGGAAACCACTCCCAAATGACGGCACTGGCTCCGTGAGGCAGGCCCAGGCAGCACACTTGCCTGAGCGTCCACCTGTCAAAACCTGGGCAGCTTCTCAGACTCCTGCAGCCTGAGTACACGCAGTCTCGCTTCCGCTCAGCATTACACAGGGAATCTGGCGTGATGCCCACCCCGCTGGGACACAGACAAGACTACCTACGTCTGTTGTCCTAACTTGTACAGGATTCCAGCGGCCTTAGAACACTTTCCCAGTGTACTCGCCAGAAAGTGGCAGGAAGCCACCGTAAGAAACAAAGAGAAAGATGGAGAGACACAGGAAACTTAGCAAGAGTTCTAGGGTAAATAAGAAATCGTGAAGGTCTTTTGGGAGGCTGAGGTGGGAAGGTGGCTTGAGTTCAGGAGTTCAAAACCAAGCTGGGCAACAGTGAGATCCTACATAAATTAAAGAAGGGAGGAAGACAGAAAGGAGAGAAAGTCTTGTATAATTACAATTCTTCCTTTGGTTTATTTTTTCCATCTTTTACTCTTTTGGTTATTTGAAACAAAATTTCACTACATAGCCTTCATAGTCTCACTCACTATCTAGTGAAAGAATAAATTGTAAAAATGAAATTTTAGGTCTCAAAATTAGGTTTCTTAGGTTCAGAGTTTCAATTTACATAGGTTTCTTAGGTTCAGAGTTTCAATTTACACTCAAGTGTTAGCTGCCCCTGGGGTGCATTCCAAGGGCTTAAATAAACATTTCAAAGGCACAAAAGACCCAAGATAGAGGCAATAAAATACCTGAGTAAACGGAAGTCACTTGAAAGGAATTCTCCCAGGAGCAAGATACAGATGTAAATTAGGATAATTGGGATGGGGGCTAGATGGAAACCAGGCTTGGGAACGGATGTTTGATATATCCAATCATATGTAACCGCGCCAAACTTTCCCGCTCTCCCCAACCCCTACCTATAAATATCCCAAGTTTCCTGGGCTTGGGTCGGAATCTCTATCTCTTGCGTGAGATATATTCTGGCCCGAGGGCCCTCGTCATTAAACCTCCTCTGCAGTTGCATCAAGAAGGTTTCTCGTGTGTCCTTGGGTTCGTGCAGGTCCGGACTTGGGTGAGAGTCCCCTTTTGGGGTCTTACATTTTGGTTCCCTGACCGGGAAACGCGCGACCACCCTAGACACACGACGACCCCTTGGAGGTAGGTTTGTGTGAGTGGTGTGTGTGAGAGTGCGGCGCCGCTGTCCTTGTCTCTTTGTTTTGGTTTCTTCTGCTGTCTTTGTTTCTGTGTTTTGATATCGGTTTCTTTGGTGAGGGGAACCTTCCCCATCGGAGACTGAGTGCAGCTGTCATTGTGGACCGTGAGGGCCCAATGACTGTGGATGGACAGACGTGTTGAAACCCACAGGCTGCAGCCCGGGAAGGACGCTTCACGGGTGGTTAGGGAGTCAGAGTGGTCTGGCTGCCCTTGGGGAAAGGCGGTATCCTTTCCCATCTGGGTTAGGGAGTCAGGGAGGTCTGACTACCCTGTTTTGGAACAGGAGATGAGTGCTCCTGCTAGGGGGAAGATGTGGAATCCTTCCCGTCAGAGGTCGCGTTTGGCTGGTTCTATGAGACCAAACTCGGGCAAGTGTGTCTGACTGTGTTAGTTCTGTGTGTTTATATTTTGTGTACAGTCTTTCTGGAACCCCTCCCTGCCGCTACTATGTGGCAGAGTACCTGAGCCAGGCTCCACAACCACTGGCTGCCCTGGCCCCCTAGGTGGTCCCCTCTTCGCCAGCGCTCGAGCCGCCCTGGTACTGGAAGCCAGAGTACATGCAGGTCTCCCGCCCACCGCAGTTTAAAAGGCGGGAGATGAGTTCCCAGCCTCCCGCCCGTGATGAATTAAGTACGAGCGGGAAGCGAGAGGCGGGTGGCGAACACATCCTGGCGGGCGGCTAGCGAGAGATAAGGGCTTTAGTGAGTGCGCGCGACATCCTGAGAACTACGTTTCCCAACAGGCCTTGCAGCTTTGACAATTATATCCAAGATGGCAGCCGGCCTGAGAACTACGTTTCCCAACAGGCCATGCGGTTTCCAGACACCGCTGCGATTGTTGACAATTCTGTGCCTCTGATATAGTGATAGGGGCAGTCTATTGTGTTGTCTTTCCTTGTCTTTTCTTGATAAACTTCGTTCTGTGTTATTTGTTTTACATGTTCTTGGACTCTGACTGACAATTGACGTTCCTTTTCTTTCTTCTGGACTGATACTGTGTTAACATCCTGAGTTTTTAAAAGCAGAAGCAATGAGACAGGCAAGTCCTGTTCCATAGCTTGTGGCCAAGAGAAAGCTCTGTTCCTCTGGAGGAAGAGACAGAGTGTGTCAGGTGCCTGATTTAGTGTGATGAACTACTAAAACTGCTTACTTAATTTAATTTAAAACTTACTTGTGAGACAGTCTCAATTTACACAAGAAAAACTGATAATTCGCCCTGCTGTGTGGCCAGGAGAAGGACACTAACAGAAAGAACCTTGAAGAGAACAGACTGTTTTCATAAGCGGCTCTTAGAAGGGGGCCAGCAGTTTTTTTGACTTCTATAATAAGAGAGTTGATAGTGGGTTTTCCTAGTTTAATAAATAAAAGAGCACTTTTTTTTTCCTTTAGTTACAGCTAAAAAGTTACAGGCTGTCCTGAGTCAGAATATATATATATGTAAGCTTCTATTTTGATAGACTTTCTAGCCATTGCTGTCTGAGATAATTTCATTATTTATATGAGACTTCCATTAAGATTTGGTTCAAAGGTGAAAATTCAGACAAGAAGAAGTGGTGAGGACTTGTGCTCTTATGTTAGATATAAAATGTTTACTTTGTTGTTCTTGTTGTATATCACTTCTACCAAAGTTTCTATTTTGTTAAAAGTTAAATTCAAATAAGTGTCAAATGTAACTCAAGTTGCCTTTTAAAAATTGTTAATAACTATTAATTATTATAATTGTTAATAACTTAATTGTTAATTAAGGTGTGAACCTTCAACACCTTAATAATCCTTGCTGTGAAATGCTACAGATAAGGCTATTCATTCTGATTTGGTTTCTTTCTTAGAGCTTCAGAGGTGAGCTCACATTACACTTGTGGACAAGGTACTGTTTGCAGAATGAATTAGGTTATGGTCTCTAGTGTGATATAAACAACAGTCATGCAGCCTCACAGATACACTAGTCTGTACAGAGTTCTAAGAGACTATTTACTGCTTTACAGGTGATCAAAAACAATAAATAAGATAAAAGCCTCTCTTCCAGGTGTTCAGAGGTCTCTATAAATTGACTAAGTTTAAAAGCTATCCTTTGTGCTTCCCACAATTATAGTTAACTCAGTCATTCTGGATTTCTGACGGGATTGGAAACTTATAGCTATTTACCTTGAGAAAAAAAGAAAAAAGATTTAAATAGATGGTCGGCAGCTGACATTCATCCTAAAGCCAGGTTCAGAACTAAATGTTTTAGTCAAGATAGATGACAGAGGTGCTAGTTAGTCAAAAAAAAAAAAAAAAAAAAAAAAAAAAAAAATATACTGGGTAGTAAGACTATCTTATACTTCACTGATAAAAATTGACATAATTATGCTCTAATTATATTTTGAAAAGAAAAAGTTTCATTTTAAAAGCCTTGCTTTCACAAGACCTTTGCAGGTTCTGGTCTTCAGAAGTAAAGAGCAGGCGGGGACACCGGAGAAAAAATGTTCCTTCAGACATAGAGACATTGGGGACCCCGTCAATTGATCAGGCTGTGGTCAGCAGCAGGTCAATTTGGAGCAGATGTGACTGAGACCTTCATGTGACAGAAGGTAAGGGACACCCAAAGGCCCACGCCAGATCCCGCTGATAGATCTTGAGAGAGAGGGTTACATGAGACCCCACTAAGTTTGATCAGGAAGCAGAGATCAGATAAGTTACCCACAGTCTTTCTAGACTAGCTCATAGAGACATTCTGTCAGTGTAGACAAGGCTTCAGAGGCTAGAGAGACTACAGGATAAGTCATTGAAAGATTTAAGAAATATACTACATATTAAAATTATTGATGGTAATAGCAAGTGGGAGAAGATTTAAAAGAAAGGAATAAAGAAGAGGAATAGAGAAGGTTTAGTGTAAGTCTAGAAGAAAAGAGTAGAGAAGAAGAATAGAGATAAGTTGCTGTGAGTTCAGAGGTATAGAGAGGAATAGAGAGAGGTGAAGAAAGAGAAAGGTGACAGGAAAGAATTTACAGAAAGCAGAAAAAAAAAAGGGACTCCAATCAAAGAGAGATAAAACTCTTTGAAAAAGACCAGTGTGTGCATTGCAAGTAAAGGAGCCAGCTTCAGGGTCCAAGAGGGCCCTAACAAATAGAAGCCAGGGCCAGAAAATCCCAGGCCTCGAAAAACACCCACCCCAAGTGGTGAAGATAATAGCTCTGTGTGAAGACGGCTATTGAGATAGATGGGGCCACCCAACTTTTGATAGACACGGGGGCTTCCTCCAGGCCAATGGGTCAAAACGTATTCATGGACTACCCGAACATGGTGGACTAAGAGATGGGCTGGGTATCCCATTCATTTATGGTCATCCTAGGCTGCTCCTATCCCCTGTCTGGTTGAGGGGATACCCCCTAGGATGGACATCCAGATACAACACTTCCTGGGCTGCAACTAGCTGACAAGAATTCAACGGATAGAAGACTGACTTCAGCCAGGAGCCGAGATAACCTGCTTTACAGACGGGAGCAGTTTTCTCCATGCTGGTCAGAGACAAGCCAACTTACTGTGTTACTGTGGTGGACAAATGTCATCTGGGCTGACTCTCCACCCCTGGCCTCGTCGGTACAGAGAGCAACCTTGGAACTTGTGGGGCTGACGAGAAAACCAACATCTACATGGACAACAGTTGTGCTTTTGCCACAGCCCATGTCTGCAGGACTATATACCAAGAGAGAAAACCCTGATGAAGCCAGCAACTGTGAGTACTCATTGCCCAGGACACCAAAAGGGAAGAGATTCAGTGGCCTGAGGCAATAACTGGACAAATCAAGTGTCTTGATATGAGAGCCTGTTCCAGTTGTGGGCCTAAGAGATAGCCTCACTTAAAACACAGAATAAGAGAAAGAACTCAGATTGCTAGCCATCCTGCCAGATACTATCTAGAGAAAAATATAAAATGGTGCACACAAGAAGGGAGAACTATACTCCCCAGAAAACAAAAGATTTACCAGGTTAAATACACAGATAGACTCTTAAGATAAGAGTACAACCAAGCAGCCAAGAGATTTAAAAACATATAATAGACCTCAGGTTTTGGGCCAGGGAAATGATAAGACAGTGTAGGATATGCCAACAAGTAAAGGCTTATGAGACTTAGAGTAAATAAGAAAAAGAGTTAAAAGGGAACAGCCTAGAATAAAAGTTGTCCCGAGGTTTTCAAACATCTGAGATAATTAGATCAGATAATAGCCTTGCCTTTGTTTGTAAGATAAGTCAGAAATTGTCAGAAATATTAGAGACTAATTAGAAGCTCCACTGTTTATACTGTCTCCAGAGCTTAGGACAGGTAGAGAGAATAAACAGAACCCTAAAAAACTAAATTACCCCTGAGAACTGGCGCTGGCTAGAGTGTCCCTTTCCTTGTCCCTATTCCAAACCCAGAATGTCCCTCTTCTGTGAGAGATGATTTTTCAGGCTACTAAGAAACTATTCCTGATGCTGTCGAACATAACTCGTGCCGACACCTGCGTTTGATGCCAACTGGAGAGAACAGCTGGACACCTGAACAACCTCCTCAGGCTCAAGATCACCTGCCGTTCTACAAGGCCAAGGACCAGCAGGCCTTGACTCCTGAGATATGCCCATCCTGGAGACACAGGGATAGAGATTGCCCAATTGTCAGAGATAAGAGACATTTGAATCTAAACTGTGTCCCAGACACAGCCTTAAAGAGTGGGACTTAAGCTACATATGTACATCCTCGAGATGAAAAAAAGCCAACAGGCCCATTAGTGTGTGTATGTGTATATGTATATGTATGTGTATATGTATATGTAGAGAGAGAGAGAGAGACAGCTACTTTACCTAAGTACATACTAGAGACCATCCAGGGCGTGAGAAAAAGATAGTTAAAGATTCAATGACAAAGATATAATTAGATGCTTAGACAACAATATCGCTCTTTACACCCAGATGATGATTCATAATTCCAAGATTGGAATTTGACCATGAGAGAAAAGGAGGAAATGAAAGAATAAATTGTAAAAATGAAATTTTAGGTCTCAAAATTAGGTTTCTTAGGTTCAGAGTTTCAATTTACATAGGTTTCTTAGGTTCAGAGTTTCAATTTACACTCAAGTGTTAGCTGCCCCTGGGGTGCATTCCAAGGGCTTAAATAAACATTTCAAAGGCACAAAAGACCCAAGATAGAGGCAATAAAATACCTGAGTAAACGGAAGTCACTTGAAAGGAATTCTCCCAGGAGCAAGATACAGATGTAAATTAGGATAATTGGGATGGGGGCTAGATGGAAACCAGGCTTGGGAACGGATGTTTGATATATCCAATCATATGTAACCGCGCCAAACTTTCCCGCTCTCCCCAACCCCTACCTATAAATATCCCAAGTTTCCTGGGCTTGGGTCGGAATCTCTATCTCTTGCGTGAGATATATTCCGGCCCGAGGGCCCTCGTCATTAAACCTCCTCTGCAGTTGCATCAAGAAGGTTTCTCGTGTGTCCTTGGGTTCGTGCAGGTCCGGACTTGGGTGAGAGTCCCCTTTTGGGGTCTTACACTAGCCTAGGCTGGCCTCACTGTCATAGCAATCCTCCTGCCTCGGCTTCCTTAAGTAGTAGGCTTCACAGCCAACTTGTTTTCTTCATTGAAAGGTGAGGATTTTTCTTCTGAAACACTGGGAAAGTTCTGTTCAGCAAGGTGACTCGGGGTGCTGTCCACACAGAATGCCAGCCAGTTCTAAGTACATGAATGAAGGAGTTCTCTCTCCACACAATAAAAGCCAGACTTTCTTAACTGACCTAACAAGGTGTGCCATGCTAAAAACTGAGCCGTAAGAAAGACAATTAAGGGCTACAGCGTATGGCATACATAAGAACGTTGCACCAGCTTGGCAACTTTCCTGTAAATCAAAATCTATTTCAGAATGAAGATGGATAAAACAGCAAGTTTGGCTGGTAAAGAATGCGCTTAACATGGGCAAGGCCATGGGTTCAATCCCCGGCATCCCACACTTACTCACACACACAGATGGATGCATACTACACACTCACACAGACACACTCACATACCACACTCACACCACACACTCACATACCACATATACACACACTCACACACATATGCACACTCTCTCACACATACACCACACACACTCACTCACCACATATACACACTCACACCACACACTCACGCACACTCACACCCCACACAGAGACCACCTATACCACAGAGGTGGGAAGTTCAAATTCATTTGTGAATAAATATATCCAAAGTGTCATACACATTTTAAGTCAATTTGCAAGTTGAAATTCCTTGAACAACAAAACCTAACTCTGGAGCCCCTGAAACCCCACTACTACAGGATGCTACTGGACACTCATAAAAGAGCTGCCTCTGGGGAGGGGAAGCTGGAGCAGTCATACACTTGGTCAAGGCATTGAGGGCTGCCCCTCCCCCTTTGTTATGCCCCCCTAGTTTTGGAAAACAGTTCTATCACTAGAGATCTCATGAATTATACAGAAGACAAGACATCTTTTCCTCTTCCCCGCCCACACGTATCTGACTATTCTTTAAAAAGTAGACTCTTTGTGTTATTAATTCTAAAAAGACTCTTTAGCCTTTACTAAGGGCCTGGCATGTGCTCACCACCCATGCTTAATACCGTAACCCCGTGTTTTGCTTGCTTTTTAGTAGATGAAGAAGAGAGATACACAGAAATCAAGTTTCTTTAAGACTGGGGGGAAAATGACTAAACTGAATAATGGAAGAGCCTCTGCCATGCCTACTTGTCTGATTTCCTATTTCACCTCCATCTGAGTGGCTGCGTGCTAAGACTCTCCACGGGATGAAGAAACCTCGAGGTGTATTGAAGTCTACGGGCTGCGTCACACTCTATAGCAGAGGCTAGCCTAGAACTCACTCTGTCACCAGGCTGACTTGAAACACGTATTCCTGCCTTGGCCTCCTGAGTGCTGGACCACAGCCACCAGGCCAGGGGTGGATCCTGTTTTACTATAGTATTAAAAATCTATTTTCTCAGTACTGAAAAGCTATTGCCTTTCCCTATTTGTGTGTGTGTGTGTGTGTGTGTGTGTGTGTGTGTGTGTGGTAATGCTTTAATTTATAAATTAGGCACAATAACAGACCAGAACTAATAAAATGGAACAAATATAACAATATAGTACAGTAAAGGGCATTTTAAAATTTCAGAATGTTTATTTCTAGATTTATCCAGCTTTGTTTTTTGGTTTTGTTTTTTGGGTTTGGGGGTGTTTTTTTTGTTTGTTTGTTTGGTTGGTTGGTTGGGAGTTTTTTGGGGTTTGTTTGTTTGTTTGTTTGTTTGTTTTTTAGATAGGATCTTAATGTGTAGACCAGGCTGGCCTCCAACTATCAGAGCAATCCTCCTGACTCAGTCTTTTCAGTATTAAGATTACAAGAGTGACCCACTCCCCTTAGCCTATTTATTTATTTATTTATTTATCTTTGAGACAAGATCTCATGTTCTCAAGTTGGCTTCAAACTGGCTCAGTAGCTAAGGGTAACCTTGAATTCCTGATCCTGACTCTAGGGCCCCAGTGCTCGGGTCACAGGCCTGAGCCCCCACTCCTGCCTAATGTCCACTTGGTATTTTTGAACAATGGTTGACCAAAGGCAACTGAAAGAGCAGGAGAAACCATGGGTACCAGAGAGAGCTCTGTTCTCTCATCCTCAGCGCCTACTTATCCTGTCTTCACCTGTAAAAATCCCAATTCCAGCTGAGGTGCAATCAAGAAGCCCTTTGGAAAGAAACAGAGCGAGGTCAGAGGGAGAACTGGGTGCACACCGGCTCTATCCATCTCAAAGAACAAATTCTGGCCTGCTGAGGTTAGCAACAGGGGAAGGAAGCAGCCACCCTGGCATCGCAGCTGCACAGGGGGTTTTATACATAGAACTAGCTGCACTGGATCAAGGAGAAGTGCAGGCAGAGAGGATTCTGATCCACTGGGTCAGACAGCCATCTTCATGACATGTGTGCAGATCCCTCATGAGCACTGGGGAGTGGCTTCAGGGAACACCTCTCTCTCTCTCTCTCTCTCTCTCTCTCTCTCTCTCTCTCTCTCCTAGGAATCAAACCCTCCACTCACCAACTTGGGCTCAAGCTTACTCTGTAACCCAGGCTAGATCTTGCAGTTCTCCTCCCTCTGAGTGGTAGGATGACAAGGCTATGCACCACACCCAGTTTCTGTGGTGATGGGGATTTATCCAGGGCTCTGGTCTGGGCAAGCACTCTGACTGCTCAGCTTCATTCCTAACTCAGAGTGGGAGGTTTATAAACCACACTCAGATGTGAACCAGTGAGCATCTAGCATCTAAGGTTCCATTTAAAAATGTGTGTGATTCTACAGACAAGAGAACATAAAAGATGCTTTGGGGTGGGGGAGAAAAGCTCATTCGGGTTAAAAAATAAAGACTATTGATTTCTAAGCTAAAATGAATAGATTTTCCTGGGAAATTAAAGAGTTATCTTTGGAAGATCAACTCTTCTGACATTGTTTCATCCTCAAACTCAGACAAATGACTCATTCCGCACAGAACCTGCCTGCGCAAACATTTAAAAAAAAAAAAAAAAATCATCCTAAAACTTGTTTAAACAAGAATGGCTCTAAGCGTTTGTAAAAGGATCCCTTCATCAGTGACTAAATGGAAAACATGTTCTGGAGTTAAATCCAAAAGCAGATCACACAACCGTCTTTGTGAACAGCATCTGGCTACATGTTACCTGGGCGTGTTCAAATAACATTCTTTTCTAAGAAAGAAAAAAAATACCCTAAAATTAGCTATCTTAAACAATTTTTTAACATCTGCTGCCAGAACAGACTTTGATGACAGATATGCAACATTATGAGGTAAAAATGCTTTGTTTTACAAAATACCTGCATAATAACATTTATTGTTCATTAGCCTCTCGTGCCGCCTTTCTGTATGTCTTTCTGTGTGTCTTGACATGGGTTACATCTTCCCTTTCTCTCTCTTTTCATTGCTCTCTCTTCTTCCTTTGTGCTCTTTGGAGTCATGTATGTGTGCCAGAAACGAAGGTATATGTCTCTCTCTGAATCCAGACTCATTGAATGAGCCCTTCCCCCAAAACAAACCTCAGTAAATGTCTGTTGGAAATTATAAATACATATTGCTTTAATCTTAAAGCCTTATCAATTCTCTCTTTATAATTTTTAAAGTATTTTTTGTATATCATACATTATTAGGTTCTTTTTTTTTTAAGAATCATAAGTAAAACCAAAAAAAAAAAAAAAAAAAAAAAAGGAAGTCTAAGTTTACCTCATGTAAAGTTGACTCACTAAACACCCTAGCCATCAGGTGAGTTGCTAATGGCCCAAAGATGCCTCTTCCCCAGGGCTTATCTGCTCACTCTGCCCCCAACTTTCTCTTGGACTTATTTACACACAGGTATAGCTACTCCTACAACTTCTTCATCTTCCCCCTCCTACACGCACCTAACAACATACAGCTCTGTGCACTGCAGGTGCCCAGGGCCTGTCTGTTTGGCTCAGTAAATTGGAAGAGAAACAAAGGCAAACACATGACCATTTGATGACATTAAACTGGTCGCCCTGATTTCGGAGCTCAACCTACAAGTACACCCATCCCAGTCCCTGATCCCACCCAAATGGGTTGAATAAAGGTCTCTTCCCCTATAGATTTAGATGAACAGGTCTCCTCTGACCTTAAATTTTGTTCTAGTAGAAGAACTGTGGCTGGGTGTTGGTGCACACCCTTAATCCCAGAACTGGGGAGGCAAAGGCAGGCGGATCTCTGTGAGTTTGAGACCGGCCTGGTCTGGTCTACAGAGCTAGTTCCAGGACAACCAGAGCTACACAAAGAAACCCTGTCTTGAAAAGCAAGCAAACAAAAACATGGAGGCAGTATTCCATATGTTGGGTGGATGCTGCCAATGAAGGGACAAACCGGCCACACTGCCACAACCTTCACAGACACCCCAAGGCTGGCACAGTGGAGCTCACTCCCAGCTGTACAGTCTGTGACTTTAACCATACTGGAGTGACACTCAAGCTGTTTGCCTAACTGCTTGCATCTCCAACAGGTAGGAACACCCACCTGCAGGGGTGGGGTGAAGCTTCAGGGTGCAGTTAGGTCTACATACTGCTGAAGAAGTGAACCCCGGGGTTCTGTCAGTGGTGGCTGCTCCTGCAGTTAATTGTTCTGAAATTTCCTTTTTGTGTATTCTGTCTTTGCCTCAAGCTACCATTTTATGGACAGTGTGCAAAAAAAGTAGACACAGATATAAAGGGAATCAAGGAATACATACTAGTTTATGCTGCAGTGTAGCCATTAAAATAAATTTATATTTTAAAGGAAAAGGGGGGAAAGGAACAGACAGGGTTTAAAGTATGGGGTATTTTCAGGAGTTCTATAAGACTCAAAAGCACTCTTTCAGGCAATTAAGTGAGAATGGTCTATTTTAGCAGTATAAAAGAAGGAATAAGAAAACTCAGAGAAAGATGTCTTCCTTATTTGTTTTTATTGTTTAGTGGAAATGTCACCAAAATAACAAATTCAATGCCAAAACAAAGAAACTCGGTTTTGAAATATTTTCCTATGCAAAAATTTACATTTGTTTTACTGTTCCTCAAAAAAAAAAAAAAAAAAAAAATCATCTACACATTGTCCTGCCATCCCTGAAAACACGCTTTTCTTCTCCCCAGATGGCAAATGAAGTCGGATGTGCTATCTGTTTGTCAAAAAGCTTGTTTCCAAGCAAAACCTTCAACTGTTTGCTGCTGCTCTTCTCTAAAGGGCCCTCATCTGGATGACATGTAGTTCTGGTGCATGGTTACAAAGTATGTGAACCCCTCCAACCCGACCTGTCTTTGGTGAGATATAAATTGTGGGTCTGAGCTAGCATTTTTTAGGATGTGGCTTCCAAGGATGGCTCATTGTCTTAGTGTCCTGGTCTTGGGAATCTTTGGGGCTGTGGCTTCAACCCCAGCACCAAAATTTCAGTTTTTAAGAGTCAGGGCCACTGGGGACCCAGTAGAATGGAGAAGGAGAAAGGCTGAACAGGGAGCAGAGCTCCCAGCTACTCCTACAGACTGAAACACTTCTAAAATCTTCTAGAAGTTTCTCATCTAGAAAGACTGGTTACCCAAGTCAAGCTGGACTCTCAAAGTCACACCCAAGTTCTCTTTGCTCCACCTTAAGAAGTCAGCACTGAGACATCAGAACATCAGCACATCTCTTCCCAGGGCATTTCAATTCTGAACTACAATGAAACCAAGCCCATGCATGGTTAGAAAAATAAACTACAGTCGAAAGCTATTTTGTCCTATTAAATAGCAATCAGACGGCATAATATAGAATCAACAATTAGTTTACGTAATACAGAATCATGTTGGGTGGGGTTTTCTAAGCACATGAAACTCTTCCTAAGAGTATTAACAAAATAAAGCAATGCATCAGGAAATACATATCTCACCGAATGCAGAATGAGGCTGCAACAGAATTACAAGGAAGAGTTATACTGGCTGAGAAAAGGTTTTCAAATAGAGAAGATGAGCTCAATGACAGCTTTTCTCAGACGGTGAGATAACCTGGATAATAAATTCCACCACTTGTTAGCTGTGAGACCTTAGCAAAGTGTTTTATTTTTGACTATTTTAACCTCAGTTTCTCATTTTTAAATTGGGATGTTGGTTGTGAGGAATGAGGTTGAGGTTACATGACTTTTTGTAATATCTGACTTATCACGAGTGTCTGGCAGGGGATGGGAACTATCATTAACCATGGATCTGATGTTTTATTAAGTATACAATTTACCTAGGTTTAATAACCATACCAGTGTTATCTTCTGTGTATTGAATTTGCCTAAATCTTATTTTGCCGATGTTTCAATACATATCCTGAGTTACCTATGCTCTGAGCTTTGAGTGTCCTCGAACTCTCTTAACATCTCACAGGCAGGTGCAGGCTGAAGCTGTCAGCACACCTGGGCAGCATACCAGGTGTTGGCTGAAGCTGTCAGTGCAGCTGGGCAGTGTCTACTTTCCCATCCCACTGCACCTGCCACGCCCAGACTTTCCCTTCATCCTCCTGGGGTGAAGCAATGGCCATCTCACCCAGATTTCTAGCAGGTAGTGCACAAGGCACGATCCTCCACAGAGCTGTCAGAGAGCCACCCTGCTGAGGCTCAGTGACCCTGGATGGAGGAGACTCTGGTGGCCATGAATGCCTGCCATGGATTCCTTCGCTAGCCAAGCCCCTCCACCAGGCTTTCCCAAGATCCTTCCTCCCTTTCTTACTGCTTTCCACTTTTCAATGGATGGTCACCAAGAAGCCCATTCTACAGACCTCTTGAATTTTCCCGTGTTCTTATACATCCTTGTATATCAGCTGAATTACTACACAAAGTAAACACCACTTTAAAAAAAAAAAAAAGTCTCACTAATGCCTCCATGACAGATGCTATCTCTACTTGTGAAAGCTTTGAAGCTATTTACCCACCGCCAACGTGTGTGTGTGTGTGTGTGTGTGTGTGTGTGTGTGTGTGTGTGTGTAAGCCAAGGCCGATAGCCAGGCAAGCACTACAGCACTAGGCTATACCTTCAATTCTACTCTTTTGTACCTTGTATTTGTGTGGTCTCAGAGTATACACTCCTCTCAGATTTTTTTTTTTTTGTTCATCCACGTTAACTTTCCATAAACTCCATGTGTGTACACAGCAGATGCTCAGGAGATGCTTGCTAAGCCAATGAAAGGACATGGAATTTTACATAAATTAACAGGTAGCAACGGGTCTGTCGAGTCTAGAAGTGAATGCAGGGAGTGCTGGGTGAGGCTGAGTGGTCCTCAGGGCTCTATTCACTCTGAAGTTTAGAGTGATTTTAGTGCTCATTCTGATTTCTTTTATTGATATTATTATTATTATTATTATTATTATTATTATTAATTTATTTTGTTTTGCTCTGCTGAGGATATAGCCTGCTAAGCACAGGCTCTTCTCTTGAGCATATTCTCAGTCCCTGTTTCGGATTTGGAATAATGGGATCTGGATAAGAAGAAGCCTTAACATTACAGCCACATATTTCTGAAGCTCAATGCCTACCACTTTGAATCCTTCTACAAAAATCTACACTTTGGTTGGCGGAAGAGCTGAGTGTGAGCTCTGGCTACTTTGGTGACAAAAAATAGTTTGGTGATTAGTATTTTATGTTAGCTACAAGAATAAGACTGCAGAAATTCTGCCTTAACTGAAAAGGGTATTAATGTGATGTCTTATGCAAAGAAAAAGAAACTCTAAAGTTTCTTTTCAAGGTTCATGCCTTTTATATTACCAGGCATATAATCCTATTTCTTAAGTGGAGCACAAAGTTAAAGTGTCTACAGATCTCATCTAGTCTAAAATAAAGACAGACAGAGCAGGAGGTGCTGGGGAAGAGGGCGTTGCAGTGTACATGTGATCTCCAATGTTCTGAAAGTGGCCAAGAGTTAGTTGTGGAAAAGACACAGAGGAGACACACTTCACAGTGATTTCAACAGCAAAAAGTAAGATCTGAGTTCTCTACAAAGACTGGTTTACATAAAGAAGACTTACTCTTATTTCAAAAATTATTTCATTTGTATCAATTCAACCTACAGATTCAAATAAGTTAAAATTCAACTAGTAGTTTCTGTGCTGATTTTTGTAGAGAGAGTGAAAAAAAGCCATAAATATTATTTAACCATTCACTTAGCAGAGGTCCCCGGCTCTCTCCTACTTCTGCAAAATCTAAGCGATGAGAGATGAGCAAACAGCTCTCTCCACACAAAACTAAAATGTTACCAGAAAAACAGGTCCAGGTACATGGTCTGACTCTCCATGAACTGAAAATGCAGAACTCAGCATTCATGGGCTATTTTCTACTGAGCAGAGCTAGGACAGGTCCAACAGGCTGGGGGGAGGGGACTCTATCACCTGGGTCTCAAGAGAATGACAACCTCTGAGTCACTGGCCACCTCTGACACCCTGTAAGGCCACTGATGAACATCAATCCTTGGGGGTGGGGTGGGGTGGGGGAATCTTTTCTCAAAGTGAGGTCATTTTCTACTTCTGTCTGTTTTGCCTTCCAGAAGATATAAGCTTGACAGGTTTATAAATAGACATTTTTGGAAATGGGGGCATGAAGAAATATTGAAGGATGGAAAAAATCGTTTTTAAATCTAAATCAAATGTTTAAGGGAAGAATCCTACTAAGACATGTATCTTTACCCAGCTCTAATATCAATGACTAAATTAAAAATATTACTTCTCTATAAGATTATAAGAAACCAAGGAAGTGAATTAGCCAATTACTAGGCACCGGTGGTTGTCAATTTAAGAGGGCTAGGAGGTGTAGGTCAGGAGTAGAACACTTGTCTACTGTGTGTGAGGCCTTGGGTTTGAGTCCCAATAAAGCAAAAATAACAAAAGATAAGAAACCTGGGCTAGTAGAAGCAGGCTAAATAATAAGATTAATAATAACAATAACTTGGTTCATAACGTGTTGAACTACTAAATTCTAATATTCTTTCATATTCTTCCATATTCTGATCCCCAGACTTTAATTGTGTAATCCACACATTGAAAAGAATGGGCTACTGATTCCGGGAAGGCTAAGTCAGAAAACTAAATTTGAGATGTAGGTGGCTCGCCAAATTTTAAAATCTACTTTAAAACCAAGTTTTTAAACCTGGTGTTACCGGACACAATCGTTCTTCAAATCCCCGGGCACGATTTGTTAAGAAAACAAAGATCTCTAATAATGAGAAAAGGTATCCTGACGCCCGAGAAATAAATAAATTTAAACAGAAATCAGGTTGCAACCGGAAGGTCTGTCGTTCTCTAAAACTGCTTGCAAAACAAAACTCCAAGGAGCCTTTAGGTTTCTCCTCCTCCGCCTGCGGCCACTGCGCTGCGAAGTATTAAGGTAGTGGGGCGGCCGCCTCCAGAGGCGCGACCAGGGTAGGGCTGGGAAGGGGCGGGTCGCAAAAGTCTCACGGCTCACGTGGGCTTGCAGAAAGCAGCTGTGGGGACTGTGTGAAAGGAAGCTCATTACCTTCTCCCACCCACCAGTGACTCCCTAGCTGTATTTACCCGACGATCCCGGGAAGAGGACCTAGCCCTTTGTGCCGTGGGTTCCTCTTCAGTGCTTTCTCCAGGGTCACCCTCTCAGGCAGAGCTTGAGCCCACTCTATACAGATCAAAGAGATGACTAATAAGGTGCCCTGAACCACCCTTAGTACAAAAGTCATCCAGGAGACTAGATTTTTTTAAAGAGGTGCGATCCCGGTGACCAAGTGGCCAGAGTTGAGGAAAAGGGGGCGAACGGAACAGACCTGTCCTGGCCAAGCCATCCCTACATTTGAGTGACAGGGGAGTTTTCAGGCCAGGTGGAGAGCGCAACTTCCATGCAAATACCCTCCGGTGGCCAAGTAACTTAAGGGCCTCCGCCGCCGTCGCCCTGGGGTGACCATGAGTTGCAAGTCCTGAGTCCCTCCAAAGCCACCGGGCAGCAAAGGGGACTCCACCCCTTCACAAGTTTTACTTTTCATTAGTTTTGAAAGCCGGGCTTTGTGGCCGCAGCTCCCCCTTGCGTGACCTCCCACCTGCCGGCTGGAACAGAACAAAGGCAATCACAGCCAGGTCCACCTTTCAGGGGACAACCTGGGGTAGGAAAGGGGGGCGACAAAGGAGAGACCTACGTCCCTGCCGTCCATTGCTCCCTTCCGCAGTGGAGGCAGAAAGAAGCCGCTTCTAGGATAGAAGCGAGGTGAGGACCGTGAGACCCTGCGCAGGCTCACGGTAGGACTGTTGCCCGGGTCCCCGCACACACCCACGCTCCCTGTTCTCAGTGGCAAGCACTGGGCGTAGGGACACCCGTTCCTGCACTTCCGTGACCCGGGGCAAAGCACTTTCCTCGGCCTAGACCCGGGTTTCCTGGTCGGCCCAGGAGGCGGGCCACTCCCTGGCCCAAGGTCCAGGACTGAGCTAGGTGGCGGCGGGCAGGTACCCACCAGTAGCCGTCGGAGTTCTGGTCGTTGACCGTGCAGCGCCGGGAGTAGTACATCCTGCTGGTGCCACCGCCGCCGCCGCCCCCGCCACCCCCGCCGCCGCCACCGCTGTAGGTCATCTCGTAGCGCAGGTCGGGACCGGACTCCGCGCGGGTCATGCGGCCCAGCGTGTTGATCCGCGGGTGGGAGCCGCCGTTGCAGCTCATGTCGGCGGTCACTCAAGAGAGCCGCTCAGCGCCGCGGCATACGCGAGGCGTCGCCTCGGAGCACGCGAGGGGCTCCCGGAGAGGAGCGCGGGACGCGGAGGACTGGCGAGGGCGCAGCGCTCCAGCAGGGCGGAGACGGGGACGGCGACTGACTGGGCGCGGGAGCCGGAGCGGAGCTGTGGCTCGGAGGGCAGCGAGGGCTCAGAGGAGCTGGGTCGCGCCTGGGTGTTGGTGTTGGTCGAGGCGGCTCGAGTCTCCTCCCCGCTGGCACCAGGCGCCCAGGCCACACCTGGCCAGCTTCTTCCCAGGGCGAGGTGCGGCCGCCTCGCCTCCCCCGCCCCTCCCCCCCTGTCACCGACGCCTGGGGCCGCCCTCCGCGACCTGCGGCTCCGCCCTGCGCCACCGAAGCCTGAGCAGAGGTGAGGGGCGGTGACTTGGTGACTCGATCCCCTCTGGGGCCCGCGACCCTGGGGGTCGGGGGGAGACTTGCTTCAGGCTCTAGGAGCCAAATTCGGCCACAGTGGCACACCTTTGGAGGATTTCCTAACGCCCCAAGGGAACGGAAATAAAGTGGACTGGGAGGGCCACTCCATAGGACGACTCTAGTGAAATATTGACTTTTTGCTTATCCCAGGAAACCACGCCAGCTTCTATTTGAATCGCCCCAGGAGTTCGATTTCTGTTGTGTAAAAAACTAATTTACAGGGAATCCCGAAAAAGGCTTTTCCAGAAATAATTTGTCATGAGGATAAAGACATTTCCGCTGTTTTCCACCGGATGACACAACAATATAAATTACTATTTATTTTCCTTTTGCCTCCCGTTTCAACAAGAAGCTGTGAAGATTTAAAACATAGGACCCAACTTTTCAACCTGGTGTAGTCCTGTAATCCTGGCATTCCGAAAGCAGGACTTAGCTCAAGGCTAGTCTGGGCTTCGTAGCAGGACTTTGCCTGAAACAGAAACAAGAGGCGGCTTCGCATTTCTCTAAAAAGAATCATGAGCACGTTTGTCCCATGTAGACTCTTGAGCCCCTTTCTGTGCCCAAGAACCCTGGACAGATACCGTTCCAGATGAGTAAGATCCAGCCAGAACATTCCACCGATTTGTTCCAAAGCCACTCCCAGTTAGCGTTTGAGTGCTATTTACACCTAGTCTCCATAAACCGGCTTTAGAACCAGACCCCTGTACACCAGCCATTAAAAACTGTTTAGATAACTTGGGACAGTGTTAAATGCTCTCTAGTAAACACCATGTAAAGATCTTGGTAATGAATATTTCTCATCCTCCTAAATAATGTCTGTTAGCTTTCCTGTTTGTACAATGTATTTTTCAAATGTTTATGCGCTGGTTAAAGCAACCCCAAAAGTAAATGTTAACTACATTGGCATGGTGTAAAGAAGAAGTGGGGGTTTTTCTAAATATGTGTCCTATCTAATTCTGCAATGACACTTCTAACTTTAGGACACAATTTTTGACAACAGATCTTGCTTGCACTTTTGCTTCCTGATTGCCCAGAGCAGACCAAATTAAACCCAAGGAGTCAAACGCACAGTGAGATAACAGCTTACCACTGTAAGCTCGCCCGCTAATGTCTACCACAGTTCGACTACCATCAATTTCCTCTCGTTTCTAATAACGAATTCACCTGGCCAGAAGCATGTAGACAGAAGTGCTTTGGTTAGAAATAGAATCCGTATCCACAAGTCAGCCTCCACACAAACAACCCACAGTATCCGGAAGATATTTGGAGCATCAATAAATAATGCACGGAATTTGATTCGGAATATTTTCCCTCTTATGCATCTTGCTTGTCCAGCAAGAAACTATAACACATCATATGGAAAGGCCTGTATCAGACTGTGCAGAAGACAATGACTAACACATAGCCACTGTCCTCATAAACGCTATCGTAGAACCTCAATCTCAACCATTCGGAGATCATTTCTCCATTACTGAAAAGGACGCACAGTCGACCTGCTAATTCACCTTAAATACAACCCATTTGTCTATGAAACACTGGACAGCAAGAAAGGCAACCCTCCACCAAAGATAGCTAGCACATCTGAGTGCTCACATTGGCTAGTCAGGCAGGAGCTGGGCTGCTGGCACTTCCCCCTCCCCAGACTAACAGCTGGTCAATCTATTTACAAAGCAAGGAATGAAAGGTATGAAAAATACAGCCCACCAGATGTAGATCTGTGGCCACCATTGCTTCCTGACTTACCTCACTGCATCTTGCTCTCCTTCCCAAGAATACTGGTGGCTCTAAAGCTAACCAAACATGCCTGTCTGGGAAGACGGTGATTTCATTTATCTTTCTCTAAGACGAGCCAGGAAGATAAAAGGATAAAATAAGTAGCTTGATATGCTAGGGAGGTGGACTCCAGACACACACACACAACATTAGCTGTCTGGACTGTTTCAGGTCGTGCTAAAGGACAAACATAAAAGACTGTCGTTATAATGATGTTATAATTGACTCAGGCGAGAGCTCAGAAAATGGAATATCTGCCTTACCAACCTTCTATAGTAAGGGCCAGAGATGAAGTACCACATGGAAGCATTCTTAAAATGGAAATTGTATATGAAGCTTGGGGTACCACCCACTGAACCAAAGTTATTAGCTAGATTCGGAGTGTCCATCTTATCTCTGGGTCAGAAATCTCTTCCTTGTTAACATGAATTCCCTATGAGGAGCCATATTGGATACTCTAGCATGGACCAGCCCACAGACTCAATGCTAGACACACAAAGGTGGATAAGATGCAGCCCTTGACTTGTAGGAAATCGAAATCTGCTTTAGGAAAGTGATCACAACAGTGTATGCTGTGATTTCCACAGAACCATGAGGGCCCAGGAAAGGAAAGTCAGGACCTCTGGAAGAGCAGTCAATGCTCTTAACCACTGAGCCATCTCTCTCCAGCCCTGCTGTTTTTGTTTGTTGGTTTTGAGTTTTCTAGACAGGGTTTCCTCTGTGTAGCTGTCTGGAACTCACTCTGTAGACCAAGCTGATCTCAGAGACTCTGTTGACATCCTGCCCCCTTGCCTTCCCCACCCCAGGCACAGACCCCACCACAGCACACCACACCACACCCCCTCCCCCAGTACTCGAATGAAAGGTGTGCACCACACTGCCTGGTTTACAACTGGGTTTTAAAAGCAACAGATTTAGCGTCTGGAAGTCTTCACTTGCTGAGCTGACTAAGGTCAGCTATTTTTTCCCTGCCACTTGTAGATAGCTTCCCATATAGTGACAGAGACAGTTTCCTGACAGGCAACCTTGTCTCTGGCTAACCTTAGAAATGACCTTGCAGCTAGGAGAGAGCCCTGAGCCTTATCCTGAGCAGATGTAAAACACCAAACAGAACACCTTGATTTCAATAAGGTTAACAGGAACCATTTGCTGGCTCAGAATCCCATGGGACCCCTCATTATCTCTTTGTAGTAAGTGACACACTTTTGTTCCAAAACCATTTCCAACCCTGAGTTCAAAATGGCCAGTTTGCCGGCTAGAGGAAGAGGATTTTAATAAATCAGAACAGATAAATGCCTGGACTAAAAGTATGTGCAATAATAAAAAAAAAATCTATTAAATTGGCAGAGAATGTTTTAGTTACAGAGTATGTAGTGGCTACACTGTAGGTCTAGGGAAAAGCACTTGTCTGACACATTTGACTCTGAGCTTGATTCAGCACACTACAAGTGTGTGTGTGTGTGTGTGTGTGTGTGTGTGTGTGTGTAAAACATAAGTTTATACAACCTTTCCTACTTTTCAGAGATTTCATTGAGGAAAGCATTTTGATAAAGCAAATAAAAAATCTATTTAAACCAAAACTATCTTTATTTTTATTGACATAGGTTTCCAGATTATTAACAGGAGAATTTTTCTGGTTTTCTGTGACTTTCGTCTATTTTTTGTTTTGTTGCCAGAGAAGGTGGCATACCTTGTAAAAATTTAATGTCTGAGAAGACCATTTCAAACACTTTTCTACCACAGTGATGAAAGTCTCACACACTCTTTCTGTCCCTTATCTTGGTTTTCAACCTGGTAATAACTAATGAATTGTGCTGATCTTCGTGGAGTTTGTTTGGGTGGTAAAGCCTCCTCACATGAAGTCTTGTGAAGACAACCATCAGAAGAAACATCACTGTGGGGTTAGTCCTGTAGCCTGGGTAGTCTTGGTCTTACCCATCATTCCTGGGCCTCTGTTGAGGCTCTGACCCAAGAGTTTTTCCCCAGCATAAGTATCACATAAACCAAGCCCACATTTTAATAGAAGGAAGCAGTGAGACCCAGAAATATTAGGCATTTCTCTGAGTTACTTGATATTTCAAATATCAGAATTCTGTCTGTTTCTAATCTTGTGTCACTATGCCAAAATTCCTATCTAGTCAGGCGTGAAGGAACACATTTCTGAGTAAGATATCAAATCACCTGAACCCAAGAAAGTGTTCTATTAATTGTTATTTTCCTAAACTGAGTAGGTGAGGGTGTCTGGATACACAATAACAATAAAGTGAGTGCCTGCTTCCTGCGGTCACACAGAGCAGAGGTATTTTATATTTGGTCTTTAAGGCTGTTTTTCTTGACAATCTCAAGTCACAAAGCATGAACACCAGAGCTCTGTGACACCCCTTCCCTCTCCCACTTTCAGTAAACACAGGTTGGGAAAAAAAAAAAGCCTCAATACTGACTATGTACAGAATTTTTGTCATTATTTCTTTATACAGTATAATCATTGTTTCATTATGTTGGGTATTATACATAACTTGAGATTACTTAAACCACGCAAGGGGCTTGAGCATCTGTGCATTTTGCTATCTGAGGAGAACCCTAACATTAGTTCCTGGCTATAACTGACACTGTATTTATTTATTTGTGTGTGTGTGTGTGTGTGTGTGTGTGTGTGTGTGTGTGTGTGTGGTGCTTGTTAGTATCAGAAGATAACATCAGGCACCAGTCTTTATTGACTACTTTGTCTGTGGAAGGAACTCTTGCCATTTGCCACCATACTGTGTACTGATCTGGCCAGTGATCCTCCAGGGTCATCCTCCTGTCTCTGCTTTCCCATCTCACTATAGAAATGCTGGAATTACAGACACACACTACTGCTCCCAGCTCTGACATGCGTGTCAAGAGTTTGACAAGCACTTTTTCTAACTGAGCCGTCTTCCTGGCTCCTTTGCTCTTGGTTTGGTTTTAAATATAGTCTTCATTGTTCAGAAAAAGCAAAATGGGAGGTCTGCATACTAAACAACATAGGTTCAGATTTGAAGCCATGACCTAGTTTCTGAAGTGACTCTCAATGTCCAAGATATTCACAAACACCCAACATACAAGTTCCCAGTTCCTGCACTATTATCCTAAAGTATACAGTGATAATTCTGCCCCCTCACTCCAACCCCACACCCAACCCCATCACAGAAAGAAATACTGGCATCTGGGAGACTAAAGAATGAGGACAAGGACCAAATCACTGAAAGCAGGAGATAAAATAAGAACAACCAACTGGCAATGGTTATAAAACATAAGAAGTGAGCATCTAAATAGTTCAGCTGGGGATGGGAGAGCATTGCAACTGAGGTTCCTAACCTAGGGTCCTGAGAACTTCCCCAGGAAGGAAACCCTATGCAAAAGTCACAGCCTAAATTCCCAACTTGTGAACTAGCAGCAAACCCCACTTAGAGTCAAGAACCCAATTAGCAAATCAAATAAGTTATCTTAGATAAACCTGAGCTTGGAGAACCTTTTTTTTTAATTCCTGATTATAAAAGTGTGTTGTACAAAGTCAGTGGAGGGAAGGCTGAGAAACTCATCTATAATCATGTGAACCCCACCCCCACCCCGCTCTCCACCTCCCCACCCCCTCATGTCCCCACCATGTGTGTTTTAGTGACTTTGTTTTGTTTTGTTTTTTGGCTTGTTTAGTTGTTGTTTAAGGCTCTTTGTAAATGGCCAAGCACACATCTCTGTACCTCCCGTGGAAGTGATAAATTCACCTTCGTTCTAGAATTTTTCATCTCCATTTTAAGTAGGTGTCACTCTTGATGGAAACCAAGGAGTGGGATGGCTGGTGAGCAATGGCTTAGTGTAAAGCAATTACAACCATTATCTGTCGGTCGGTGTTTAAGAAAACAATCCTAGCCTGAGGAATGCAGGCATTTCCTTGTAAGGTTCCTAACAGTCCTGAGCTGCAGACATCACCAGGCGAATTACCTTCACAGTAGGAAAGATCCCTACCCACAGACAGCTGAGCTAGGTCTGACTTCCTGAACTAACGCCTGAGCTTATGCCTTGGGTAGAGCTCAAAGGATGGTTTCTGTGAGCCACATATAGCTTCATTCACTTTGTGCGCTGTCTACACACTTGCAAGATTTCACCCTGGAAACATCTAAGCCAAACTGTCAGGAGACAGACACACTTCAAATACAGGAAGAGCTAAGCACAGTGTGAAGGCTTCACAAACCTGTGAATCAGTTTTGTCTTACAATGGTGGGTGTCTAGAGGGACACGTCATTCTCGCTAAACCAGCCTGACCGCTCCTGTGTGTGTGTGTGTGTGTGTGTGTGTGTGTGTTTTAACTACTTAGCAGTTTGGCTTTAAGTGGACTGGAACTAAGCGTCCTTTCCCACTATGGAAGCCAGAGAAAACATCATTTGTCATCACCCCCAAACCTTTGACTGTGCTTTACTAAATAGGGAAAAGAAAAAAAGAGATGTTCACTGCTTTTAAGGAGGTGGGGACTCCTGTCTTCAAAAAAAAAAAAAAAAAAGTCAATGTTCCTGTTTACTTCCCTGGAAAATGTAATATGCAAATGGAGATGTTTGAAAGTTTTCTTCTTAACTTTGAAGGAACTTGACTTTAAAGAGGGGTTTACATTAATATAAAACATGTTATTTCAGCTATTATTACAAATAAATGTTAAGGAAATGAGTACGTATTTGAGTGAAAGAAAACAAAATGGAAAGTGTCTTTAATCAACGTGTACATACACACAACTTGTATGATGTGTGTTTGTGTGTTCACTTGGTTGTGTGCTCATGTTCACGTGTGTGAATGCAGTTGCTCACAGTGCAGGCACATGTGCAGAAGTCCGAGGACAACACCTCACTCCTAGCTTGGTTTCAGCTGGGTCTCTTGTTCACAGATGCTGGCCCGAGAGCTTCTGAGGGAATGACGGTCTGCGTGGGTCTGGGGATTCTAACTTGGGCCCTCACATCTGCTCTACAAATGCCCTCGGTGATACTAAGTACAACCATCACCGCCATCCGCCCCTGAGCTTAGTCACCATTTCTAACTGAAACTCCATTAAATACTAACTCCTCAGCCCCCTCTCCCTCCTCACCAACCCTGACCCCATGAATCCAATGGCCCTAGAGATGGTCTGTATAGGAGTAGGATCACAGCCTTTCTTCATGTCTGAAATATTTCACAGAGCATAGCCCTTCAAGGTTTATCCATGCTACAGCATGGATTGAAACTTACTTCCTTCTTAAGGCTAAATAATATTCCATTGTGTGGACACACCACATCTTCTTTGTCCACTCATCTGTTGACAGGCACCTGGATTGCTTCCATCTATTGGCTATTGTAAACAACACTGGTAGAAGATTTTCTGTAATGAGTTTATCATAATCCTTTCCTATTACAACTTCTCCACCCCTTTGCTTAGCTGTCTGTTATCATCAGCTCATCCCCAAGCTCCTCTCTAGTCGGGTAATTATCTTCTCAATGCAGGCTCTCCCATCAGTTATTCCATTCCATCGATTGAAGAAAGCAGCTGAAAATGTTAGGCTTGTCCTTGAGTGAGCCAGCTGCTCTATAAACAAGCCCCTTAGCTTCGGTGAGATTCCCACTTTATCTAGCTGATCTCTGCCAGGTGTGAGCCATGGCTTCTCTCCTGGGGCCTAGGGATTTCCTTGTCTTCACTTTTGCCCTTGTCTTGAAGCCACACCTCTTCCAGAATCTCAACTGAATATGAGCACACAAAAATGATCCATTGCTGGGACTCATTTGTGGGAAAGTTTCCTTATTCCAGGATTCATTTCAATTGATTGTTTGGCCAGATATGGAATTCCAATCTAGAAACAGCTGCCCCTCATATTTCAGGGAGAATTAATCTTATTTTTATTGATTGTAGAATGCTGTTGAGAGGCACAAACTAGCTGAAACAATGGTGGTGCACGCCTTTAGTTCCAGCACTTGAGAGGCAGGCAGATTTCTGTGAGTTTGAGGCCAGCCTGGTCTACAGAGTGAGTTCCAGGACAGCCAGGCTACACAGAGAAACCCTGTCTCAAAAGAAACAAGCAAACAAACAAAACCAAGAAGGGTGGGGTGGGGCTCAGACCTGTTTCTCTGTGCATTT
This sequence comes from Arvicanthis niloticus, assembly GCF_011762505.2. Taxonomy (NCBI): domain Eukaryota; kingdom Metazoa; phylum Chordata; class Mammalia; order Rodentia; family Muridae; genus Arvicanthis; species Arvicanthis niloticus. The sequence continues at coordinate 49,024 of NW_023046484.1, forward strand.
TATAAAACTTTCAGACATTGCAATGTTCCTTCTTTGGTTTTTGCTTTCCTTGTGGTCCTGAGGATGGAACCCAGGGCCTGGAGATACTAAGTGAGTGTTCCACACTGAGACACACTCCCAGATCCCATCATTTTTAGATCTTAAACTTGAGAGAGGGATTCAACCTACAAGCTTTTCTAGCTGGACACCCAGTGCAGGAGAAATACTGCTACTATTTCTCAGAGAGATACTGGTTCAAATACAGCCTCAAGAAGATCACAATGCCCCCTAAGTCCACCATCACTGTGTTAGAGACATTTTTATTTTTCCTTGCTGAAGAAGTATAAGCCTTCTAGTGTGCTACAAGGCAGGCATGTACATATTTCTTTGAGTCCTCAAGGCTTCCACACTCACATACTAGAAGTCAGCCTCTGGGTTGTCATAAAAGATTTCCACAGAACCTTCTGCAGTGTTCAGACTCATGGAGTCCCCATGGCTGTTCTTTCAGTGTCCTTCCAACTTCCAGGTCTGTCACTTAACCACACCTTTCTGCCCTAGAGCATACACCACCGTTCAGGGAGCACAGCTATCGGGAAGGTTAACTTTTTTCACTGCTTAGATTTCGGTCAATCTGACACAAGCTACGATCATCTCAGAAGTGGAAACCTCCATCGAGAAAATGCTTCTGTAAGACTGGTCTGTAGGCGTGTCTGAGGGGCGTTTTCTTGATTAATGATTGATGTGGGAGGGTTCAGCTCACTGTGGGCGGTGCCACTCCTGGGGAGGTGGCCCTGGGTATAAGAAAGTAAACTGAGCAAGCCAGTAAGCAGTGTTCTCCTTTGGTCTCTGATTCAGACCCACCTCAGTTTCTACCCTGATTTCTCTCAGTGGTAGATTATGAGAAACCAAAGAGACCTTTTCTTGCTCAAGTTGCTTTGGACCAGAGTTTTATCACAGCAATAGAGAGCAAACTAGGAGGACTCTGCTCCAGATATAATTACTAACTGTTTCATCTTTTGTCTGACTTAATCCTGACGACCAACCCAGGTATTATGAGCTGTAGAGGCTCCAGGGAAGTGGTTGGATTGCCAACAGGATAGCACCAAGGGTGAAATTCAAATTCAGTTCTCTTAATCCAAAAGTGCTGTGTCCTAGACAACATTGTTAGATTGTTTCAGTCAGAGAGGATACAATTGGTGGGTACCCCCAAGATTCCTACCAAACCCTAATCGCACGGGCTTCAAACTCAAAAGGCCATTAGCTCTGAGCTTAGGATAGCCATCTGTACCCCCCCCCACTTTTTTTTTTTTTTTTTTTGTTTCTCAAATTGTTTTCTTCATTGCTGAAAGAAATTTAATAAAAACACTTGAGCAATAATAACTTAGATAGGGTAAAGACTCCCACTCATATATACAGAAGCAGACCTCTTTGTTCCTGACATACACTCACTGTTGATCCATGTATCCTCCTTGTTATACAAAGAATGTGAAATGCTCCCCACAGACTTACTTTGAACACTTTGAACACTTAGTCCCCAGCTGGCAATGTTCTTTTGGGAGAGTGGAATGTGGGCTAGCCTAGCTAGAAGAATGGGTCCCTGGGGGTTGGTTCTTGAAGGGGATTGCCAGTCCTGCAGGGTCATGGAAAGGACTGTGTGACATGGTTCCCACGCCCAGTAACAGAGCCAGCAGGGCATGAGCCTCCACTGATGTTGACAAGTAAGGCTTCTTTGTATAAAAAGTAATTTTTTTCACTTCATGTTTCTTCTTCTGGAAATATTCTCCCCGACAAGATTACAGAGAATGTCCTTTCTGCCAAGGTTAATGACTCCATGATAATCAGAGATAGCAGGAATCCGGGAGGTGAAGGTATGTCTAATGTCTCAGCAAAATGATAGAAAGCTGTGACCTTCAGGACAGCCCTTAAGGCTGTGGGAAAGAACTCTGAACACATGAGTTCAAAAATATATCATTTTTCAACTATACAAAATATAAGGATGCAATATGAATTATATGAAGGGTATCATGGACCTAAAAGAACAAAGGCAGCTGCACTGTGAGCCAGGTTGTCAGAAAGATATTAATGACCGAGATAAAGAGATTTAGGGGTGTGGTGATCACAGAGCAAGACCCCACCCAGCTAAATTTATTGTTTGTGCTTACAAAGGCAGGCAGATCTCTGAACTCATTTGCAATGTTAAAAAAATGTGCTTGCTGTCTCTTTCTAAGAATCAAGGGCTAGGGTCATGGAATGCTGACTTGTAGGATAATTAAAAAGGAACCAGGAGTAAATGACTGAATTGATATATAAATAAAAGACTGGGCTTTGGTCTGCAAAAGCTGAGCTATCTTGATGAAGTGTTTGGAGAGCCAGCAGGAACAGAATACAAGACTATCAGCTTGCACCCACCAATGACTGTTTGAGTCTTTCTTTTCGTCATTTCCAAACACTCTTTCCTTAGAACCCCTCTCCAAACCAAGGTTGGTCTTTGGCATAGGATAACCAACTCTGCTTCCTGACTGTGCTCTCTGCTTCCTGACTGTGCTCTCTGCTTCCTGACTTCATACATGATGTGCCTAGCCACCTCATACTCCCACCACCAGGGACAGGAATAGGTCCTGTTGCCATTCCTTTCCACCAGGACAAACTCTATTCCCTCATCCCTGAGGTGAAATTAGTCCTCCAGCCTTTGAATTGCTTCAATTATCTAAGTGTGCTTTTCTACAGCAGATTACACGCCCACCATCTTTTAGTAGTAAGTCACAACTACCATGAAAGTCTACTTTATGCTGGTCAGTGTTTTTGTCAACTTGACACGAGCTAGAGTCATCTAGGAAAAGGAACCTTGGGTACGAAAGTGATTTCTTTTATCAGTTCATCTCACATGTTCCACACTCCTCAATCTATCCTCCAGTTTAAACATGTCTCATCTTCAGCTCAGAACTCTCTAAGAGATTTACATAGACATCATGATGTTTCAGGAGTCAGTGTGCAGGGATCCATGGCCACTGCAAGATTTCATAGACTATAGAAGAGCATTGGCTGCCATCTCTTTAATCTGCCTTTTGTCCTTATTTACTTTGATAGCTGTCACCCTGATCAGAGACTTGATGGTTCCCTGAGTAGAACAGGCTGGCCCTCCCTAGACATTCTCCATCTTGTATGTACATCAGCACCAGGCTGACCTTCATAAAGTTCTCTTTCTCATGTCATCATCTTAAATGTTCTTTGTCAACCCTCTCTGTCAGCAGATAAGATACACCCCGCCATCTTGGCCTGTGAAACTCAAGGCAGGAAATCCCACAACTAAATCCTAGCCTACCCTGCATGTTCATGGTCCTCCTCTGCCTCTTCTCTTTGGTCCTTATGTTCTTTCCTCTTGCAATGCCTCTGACCTGCTCCTCATAAGACCTTGAGTCTTTTCATCCTAAGACTCTCCCAGGTTCCAAAACCCATGATTCTTTCTAAATAAAACACACACCACACCATCTATTCACTCAACAACTTCTTTGGAGTCCCTCTTATGATCTGTGTTAAATTCCTGGAAAGCAAAACTAAGCAAGTCATACTTCCCACCCTGGAGGGTTCACAGCCTAATAAAACAGAATTGTTACCATTTAGCTTGTGTATATATTATAAAACCATAAGATAAGTTCTTGTCCCCCCACCCACCCACACACTCCAAGAATTCATGTCTGAAGGCTTGATCTCTAGCTAGTGAATCCAGTCATTGAGAGGTGACTGTTATGAGAGTTAGATC